>NW_016168083.1:0-8513 GCF_001687245.7 Rhagoletis zephyria | reverse complement strand
TAGTGAAAATTAATAGCATATGAGTGTTTGAACAGGAAGTGCCCTATTAAAGTCGCATTCGCATGCAAAGACGTATAATTTGCAGAAAATATGTATGTATGTACCTTCGTACACATGCTACCCACAAATAATAGCAAGCTTGATGAGTTGCAACTGCTCTGCATTTTAGTTTTGCTACTACAATACCCACTTCTGCCCACAGCGCAGTTACAACAAGCCGGCAAGCAACGAACGTTTACTTGAAGCATACTTCTAGGCTACATTGTTTTTATTTTATGAATATTTACTAAACGTGTATGTATACACTTTGTATATGCATGTATGTACATTAGGATGGCCCTTATTTATGTGAAGAAATAAAAAAGTGTTTGGATTCTCGGTCTCACGCCCTAGAAATGTGTGAATAGCCTAAAGACTGAACTATAAAAGTTTTAGGTCAATCAAAAAAGATTTCGAGGTGGCTCAATGCGTTCAAAGTTTCCCATGTATTTTATATGCCGAAAGAACTATCTTTCGTAGAAAACGTATAGAGTCCTCTGTTTCTTTTCACGAGACTTCAAAAAATACTACCCAATTGGTTATTTAAAATTTGTTTAATATTAACGATTTTTTATGGAACCACCATTGCATTTTTTAAGTGTTTTGGGGGAAGCATAAAAAAGTTTTAATATTATCAAACTTTTAAATAAACAATTGGTTATTTTTTCTGGAAGTCTCCTCAAAAGAAAAAGAGTTTGCCGATGGAAAATTATTGCTTTTAAAGGATTCTATACAATTTCTACGAAAAATAGTTTTTTCCGCCATACAAAATACATGGAAAATTTTGAGCGCTTTGAGCCACCTCTAAGTCTTTTTTGATTGACCTAAAACTTTGTATAGTTTAGTCCTTAGGCTATTCACACATTTCTAGGGGGTGAGACCGAGAATCCGAGCTCTTTTCGAAATAAGGGCCACCCTAATGTACATATATACTTGTGTAATTTGTATAAGGAGCAATATATGCAGCTGCAATTGAGTCCTTGTTACAGTTTTTCTTACGCTCACACAAAGTTTACGCTTAACATACATACAGTGCCAGCCAGTTGAATAGTGCCGCCTTATGATCCCCAGTATTGACAGTTTCTTTTTTTATTATTATTTTAGACAAAAAGGTCGTAAAAATTAAGTATTGATGACTAGTTTAGAAAAGGGTAAATATTCATTATATGTTTATAAAAATACATATGTATAGCATTTTCTATGACAAAACCTATGCAAATCCGACATATTCAAAATTTCTAATAGTTAAACATTTTTTTCATTGAAGTTGATGCACATTCTATTCCATATAACGCGTAAACAAAATATATTTTTGTATGGAAGAAAATGCACAACACCCTCGTCAAAAAAAAAAATCTCAAAAAACAACGGTAATCTTTCGCTTCTTGAAACTTACGCGTTTTAGACAAAAATTGAAATGGCTACAAAACTGCATACCTGAAAATTCTGATTAAAAAATTTTTAAAATTGATAACAATTTTTTTTTAAGTTTCACTAATTTTTATAAAATTTGTGCAGGCTTTGAAATTTCTATTTATGTGATTGCCGATATACTTAGATTGAATTATATCGCTACTTAAAGGTGAAAAAGTACAAGTCCATTTTTTTTCCAAATATAGTTTTTGATGCAGAATGGCAGGTAGTATGAAACTACTTCGAGTTTTCGTCTCTCCTGAACAATTTCAAAAAATTGACTTGGTGGCACTTTTTCACCCTTGGGTACCGATATTTTATATGAAATTTATTGAAAATATTTTGAATTTTGGTGCTAAATCTTTGACCATAGCTGTACATAAAAAATTACAAATTAAAATTTTTTTATCTTAAAACTTGCACCTTTTGTACTGGAATTGAGCGGACGTGCTCAAAAAAAATTCGAAATTTTTATAATTTATGTTTTTTTTTTCATTTTTTTTTTATTATAGTTATCTATAGACTGCGGGTTTTTATGGAGAAAACGGAGCATAAAAATATGTACCACTTAACTGTAAACTGTAAAACTGTAAAATGTATAGAAATTTTTAGATTTAGTTATCCATTTTTATTTTTTTATATATACTTTTTAAATCGGATTTACATGGTTTTTGTGGTAGAACATGCTATACTTTTATAAAAATTAATGAATATTAAATTAACAAAAGGAAAGCTGTTATATTCAGACTCAAAAGCGGTCGCTACTCAAGTGAACGGCACTGTACGTAAACTTAACTTTTATATGCAAATAACGGCACATATATATGTATGTATGCATCAGTGTAGGTATGCCATTATATAATTTCTTGGTTGCCACTACAGTGTGCCGTGTTTATGAGTTTGCATTTACATCGACTTGGGGGCCGGACATGCAAGCTAATAAATGCACCAGCAACAGCAACTGAGTAAAAGCAAGAATGAGGGGCATAAATAAGAAGAAAATTTAAGTGTACGTAGGAAAAGCATAGAAAAATATAGAAGCTGAAAAGACAATGTAGCTTTGTTTTTTTTTTGAGTCTTTGCTGGTATGCGGTTTGAAGTCGGCTTAGCTATTCGTGTTCACTATTTTAAATATATATGGATTTATATTTTTAGCTTTTTAATTTGTCCACTTAATGCTTGCTATTCAACTAAAATGAATTGAAGCCTTTTAATATTAAAATAAGGTTTGCATAAAATATTCCTCTTAATTAATATTTAAGCTCTCTCAACTTTCAAGTGCAATGGAAACTTAAATTCAAGTTAGAAATGTGGGCTCACACTGTTCCCAACGAGCTAGTAGACAGTGAGCTGGGTCAGTGGTCTTTAGAGCGTTTTCAATGTACTTTATAATGAGATAGGTCAATCACATTCTGATATAGGGCGTCCTCCAATCAAATTTTGAAATAGGGCGTTCTTGAATTTTTTCTGAGATATGGCGTTTTGAACTATCAGCCGAGTTAGCTCGATCTTCCACTCAGGTGTCGATTTCGAGATCTCAGCCAGGAAGACATTACAGTAGCCCAGTAATAAAAATGGCAGCTCCTGGTAACGTTTCGCTAGAAAACCACTCTTTACGCGAGGTAATCTGTGCGCTAAAAGCAGCAGCCAATGCTATAATGTAAGGGGAGTAGTCTAGAAGCTTGAGAGATTTAGGAGACATGCCCGAACCTAGTAAGCTTTCTGCCCAACATAAAATCCAAGTTTTGTGGCATTATATAGTGAATGAAACTGGAACTGGGAAAATGAAAGCATTCGTAAAGGGAACCATACCGGCGTTTGTTGGATTTGCCTTCATTCCGCTCTTCTTTGTACAGACTTCTACTATAGCTGAGGCGTTCTGTATTAGTTCGCCTCCGGCTCTATGACCTGCACTTAATATTAATAACTGGTTGAAGAATGCAAAGTTGGGTAATCTTTGTAGAACACTGCTAGTTTAATAACATTCTACTTAAAACTCCAATTTTTGTATATAAATGCTCTTACCTATTCACCTTCTCGTTTAACCCCTCTTTCATTGTGTGTGTTTGTTTTTTTTTGCTCTATTGTAATAAATCCTCTACACTTCCACTTTACTGCACCCACTCACAATATTTTCCGCGCTTGTGCTCAGCAAAAGCAAAATTAATTAACATCACTCATACGCCCTGGTGCTCACAGACAAAGCGCATTCAATTTCATTGTTTGAAATTTCACTAAACACTTAATTAATTTATAAGGACCTTTGTTGCGGTACCTTTGCTTGTAAACATAGTTAGTTATACAATTTATTGTTGCTTCCTTTTTGAGGCATTCTCTTTAAATTGACTATTTATATGTATTTTGTTTGCCTTTAATAGGTTGCTTTACAGCGCGCATTTCTATGCGTCTATTTGTTTCTATTCTCACTCTCTATCTCCTTCGCTCTTTCTTGACTTTCCTCACTCGACTGCGCATATACATATATGAACATAAATCAACTGTAATGTTTTCGCTGTTCATTTGCCGCATAATTGGCATAATTATGCAGTTAGACAGGCGGAAAATGAAAAATAAAAGCGAAAGATACGCGTATACAAAAAAAAATAAAATTTGAAATAAAATAACGCTTTCGCTTGAGAAAATAAATACATTGCTTTTAGGCAATTTCTCATTCGCTGTGTAAAATTGAGACGGTATCTCATTCAGGCATTCTAATAGCTGTCTCAGTGGAATTTGTTTAAATATTTTAGCTGATACCAAATATGTTTGTTTGTATGTCCTTTCGCAAAATTCTACCACCCCTCGTAAATGCGTATATGTACGTACATAATTGCGTACGTGACGAGGGTCGACTTTTGCCCGGCGCTTGATGTTATAATTAAGAGTACTTGAAAATTTCAAAATTATGCTGTAACTTGAAACAACTCGAAAAATGCCATGGCGAAAAGTAAAGTGTATTTGATAAATTTTTATTTTTTGGCAAATTTTTAGTAAAAAAAAATAAATTTTGTTAGATTTGTAGCGCGACTACAAGTGGAAAGGCTGCAGTAGAATATATTTTTAGGAAATGCTTTTCCATCAAAAGTATTTTATTTTAGTTTAGTTTCTAAAATTTTATCAAAAAAAAACATGTCATAATTTATTTATTTTTGTTATTTATGGCCTTATAACAATTATATTGAACAACTTTATTGGGCTTGAGGCCGTTTTTAATGATTTTTTTTTTTTTTTTNGAGGAGATGTGATGATCTCCGAAGTAGCTATAACGTCTACTAAAAATGTAAATTGTGGTCTTTTTCACTACAAAAAATCGTTAAAAACGGCCTCAAGCTCAATAAAACTGTTAAATATAAAATTATTAGTAATTATTAGTAATTTTTTTCCATTAGAACATCAAAATAATAGTACATATTTTATTAAACAATATTAACAAATATTTTTTCCCTAAAAATATATACTAAATTTGTATGTATGTATATGAGGCGATTCACGTCAAATGTCCCAAGCGCGCTGAGCGGTGCAAAATAAGCTATTTTTCGACTACATGAGAATTAGATAGAAAATGGGAAAATATAATTCGAAAAGTAAATTTTCGCTGAAATTCCTATTTGGCTTTGTTATCTTTTGAAATCTCGCGCCCGAATTATTTGCCACTGCATGGTTGCTGCTCCGGCAAGTTTCCTATTTCCTTGTACCTCCGGACTTCTAGGTCGCCGCTAGGCAACCTTCTAATGTTTCTCCTTCTGTCACTCTCATCTTATGGATCAAATTTTCCTAATGGAGCTATAGTCGAAGGAGAAGGTGCCTACTGTTCCCAAGGGTGTAACGACTTCCACCCGCTCTTTTGGTATATTCGGGCTCTCTTAGGTTTGCATGTAAGCAGTGGGTTTGATTACTTCACGCTAATCAGTTTGGTTACAAGTTCATCTTTCTGCTCAGCCACATGCGCTCTGTGGAAGCTTCCCATAAGAGTATAACCGCATGAGTAGGAAACAAATTCCCAAATAAATAACCTACATATATAATTATCATCAATTGGCGGCTTACTCATAATACATTTTAAAATGACCGAAGAAAGTACAAAAGAAAAAAATAAAAAAGATGGGTACGGAGGCATTTCCTTATCCTCCCTAAAAAGGGGTTCATATCAGACCAGACACACGCACACGCGGACAACAAAAGATAAATGTAATAGTAGTCGTGCTGGAGGTTCGCTTCTCACTCGTAAAGCAGCGGTCTCAGCAATAAAGGTGTATACATAAAAATAACTTTATAAATAAATAAAGCTGCATATACATATATATGTATAAGCATATAATCTCACATCTGTCTTCTGCCATAACGCTCGTCGCTTGCCTGTGGCAATTTGTTATTGTTTGTTGTTTGCTTCACCTTTTAGTGCACGTGATAAATTTAACCCTGACATGGCATGGCATACGGCTTGCAACCCCAACCCGGGGCACGCTCTGAGGCGTAAAATATTGCTGGAATGTGAATGCTTGTGCGCGTATTTGTGCGCTACATGCGTACGCGATACCAGCATCGAGGGAAGCAGCCGTGTTGCTTTTGAAACTGAGCACTGCTTCTTTTTTTTTCTTTTTGCTTTTTCGACCACTCAACTTTTCTTTTTTTTACTGCGACCATGGTATTCGCTTCGCCCACCCTCGTAGTCCCTGGCGCGCTTTTACATTTTTTCACCTTTTCGGCACAAGCACAAATTTCAACTTTTATCCGAAGCACTAACTAACCACTACATACTCCATTTAAATTATTTATTTGCCTTAACGAGTAATGTATTTCTCTTTCATTTTGGCGATTCAATTGCCTACTTTTCGGCGTCGCAAGAGCTTAAGCTGCGAAGGCATTCACATTGTGTGTGTGTGTGTGTGTGTGCCTAGGTGTATGTTTGAATATTCAACTCTTTTTCACCTGTTTTCACTTTTCGAGGTCGCTGAAAAATATATTTCCAAACTTATTTAAATTACGGTGTTTATTGCGTTGGAAAATGAATAAGTTTTTTGACGTTTTGAAAATAGCACAGCGCTTTAGAAACTGCATATTTTTACTAACGGCCAATACTTTTTTCATACATATATATAAATTGAAAATGCACAAAAAAAAATTATTCTTCCACTTTGTATAAATTTAGTTTTGCATAGGCTTTGGAGGTATTTAATAACCCTGAACTTTGAGTTTATCCAACTTATTTATACATACATTTTGACTGGAAATTGGCCACATGAAGCATTGAAGCACTGGATAAAAAAAAATTAGCTCCCTATGTTTGTTTAGCATAGCGCTGTCTAGTTAAAAAAATAACTCTCTGTTTAGCGTAATGTTTTATATAACTTAAAAAGCCTATTTATAAAATGTCTTAGCCTTTTCTAAATCTATCGCATTTTGAATTGGATTCGAGTTAAACTTTGTAGCGTTCATAAAAGTTTAACCCTTTAATGCAGCGAAGGACAGAGAGAGCTTTTACTCTGCGCGCGCCCTATAAAAAAAAATATATATAAAAAGTCCGCGGGCAAGGCAGTGCCCATCACCGCTTAATGCCTTAAAATCTTTTTGGAGCTTTTCACAAAGCTTGAAGATAAAGCTTTTTTTGCTTTAAAAAGATTTATTCAAATTTTCACTCTTAAGCCTTTGAGCTGTCAAAGTTTATTCGTATCAAGTAAGATCAGAGCGAGCTTCTAAAAACTTCAAAAAGCTACTACTGAGAAATATGCCTATGTTTTGGTCGTAACTGTTCAGAATGTAGGCTACACGTTTTTGAGGTATTTGGAAATAATGCTCTTGTGCTTTCCTTAATCGGTTTAGCAGCTAAAACATAAAATTTATTAACTCNGTAAGTTGAATTCACACCTGGATGGCAACTGGACACTGAAATTACTTAAAATATATTTACTTAAATACTTCTGAATTTGAGCTGTTAAAGCTCTTATTGATTGTAATAATTTTTTTGCTCTTAATTGCCTTAAATCAAAGTTAGCCACTTGCCATGCACGCGCGTCCATTTTTTTAAGCTGACCGGCTTAAAGTAAAAGCTTTTTTTTTGGCCAACACTGCTCAAAAGCTTTTAACTTCATTTAAAAAATAACATTCTATTTAATACAATTAATTTTTAAGCAAAAAACACAACCGAATTCAATTCTCATATAAAAATTTAGCAGTACCGTTAATTTTTTTTTTCAATGAGGAAATTATCGGATCTAAACGAAATTGGTATGGGACCACCTCGGAGACACTACCTCTCCAATAGAAAAATTAAATATTGAAATCGCTTGCCGTGGTCCAAAGTTATGCGGTGACATACATAAAAAAATATATATATATATATATATTCCGACGAATTGTTAGCCTTCTCCTTTTTTATAAAGACGGTTAAAAAGTTGACTGATAATTCAATTAGTAGTTCTATGTAGTTACATTTTCCGCTAAAAAGTGCTGACACTTTTCACAGTCCTATTTTAGCTTTAAAGAGCTTTCATGCTTTTTGCTTTTTCAGTAATAGTTATTTTATGAAAATATTTCTTAGAGCTTTTGAAATACTCAAATGACTCCAAACTAATTTTCAAAATCCTACTGTTTTCGCAAAAGCTCTTAACCTCTTTGAAGGTACCTTACTGCCAATTTCACAAAAGCAATTTAATGGAAAAATTACTTTAATTTTTTGAATTTTATATTGAAATTGACAGAAAATAAAAATCATTATCCATTTAGATTGCTGGTGAAACTGGCTGTTAGATTTCAATGTTTCTCATAAGACTATGATATTTTTTTCATTTCGAAGCTCTTGAACTTCTTTTTTAATTTCGTGAAGAAAACTAAACTTCGCATAAGCTATTAAAAAAAATACATATATTCATAAATATACATACACAGGTAGTGTTTATATGCATTTTTATTAAGACAGAACTTTTCATAAGAAATCTCAAATCCGGACTCAGTAATTCGAATTTCTTCTACAATAAAGGCCCCAATTATAATCTAGACTCAAATCATCTTAAACTTAAACCCGAGTATAAAAAGTTTATTTGAATTATGTTTAGGAAATAGAT
>NW_016168082.1:16950-20024 GCF_001687245.7 Rhagoletis zephyria | reverse complement strand
TAGCGCTTTTGTTTTGGAAAAATTGGCTTTTTCTGGTGGCCTGATGCCATGATTCAATAATAAAAGGTTTGCTCCAAGGCGAATTAATATAAGGTGATAGCAGGAGTACAAAAACAAAAATTTACATGTATTTTGTTTTTGCTTTGGCGGCATAAACTGTCAAAATCTGTAAGAGTGTGTGTAGAAATTCAAACAAAATTTTTCAATTTGATATCAAAAGCCGTGCGGCGAAACACATACACAAAATCAGCTGAGCTAGTAACACCACCTTATATAAATTCGCCTTGNCTCGCTCCCTCTTGACAAAATCGGCTCCCTTAGCAAAGCACTGTGTGTGGGTTCGTGTGTGTGTGCAAAGCTTTTGTAAGGCAGCTGAGGGAGTGTCGAAAGTCTAATGTCAATAATGAGCAAACCTTTAATTATTGAATCATGGCCTGATGCCACACTGGCTCAGTTGTCGCAAAAGTGTGTAGTGGTTAATATGTAGACGGTGCCATCTCCGTACAGCTCACTTCACCTCGCCTAGCACGCTCGCGTGCTCGCAGTTTGCCCGCGATGTCGACTGCGTGTACCTCTGCTCTGCCTCCCTGCTGTAGGCAAATACTTTCTACAGCTAAATCGTCAAATAATAAAGGTATATAAAATAAAATTTTAAGTCATTATGAAAATATTTATTTCCTTGTTTTACAGATGTCCAGGACTATTTAATTACAATTCTTTTAAATGCTGTATTACCTTCCGGCGCCAGATTCAAAAGCGAAAGCGGTAAAAAAACAAGAAAGTTACTATAGTTGATTCTCAGGAAAGTTTGGTTTTGCGGCTCCCAACTTTGAATGATTACCAACGGCAGGTCAATGCCGTAATTAAAAAATACAACCTTTTTTGATTGTCGAAGGGCTGTCAGATACAAATATTAGCGGTTTCTTTGTGTGCTCTGATAATAATTTGCTTAAATTTAATTCGTTCATTCAAAGCATAGATATTTGTTTTAAAATATTTCAAATAATGAATCTTAAATATCCAGAAGCCCCTGGCTTTTTATTCAAATTTTTTTTTTTCAAATTGAAACAAAGTTCAACTTCAAATCGTCAAATATTACATCACTTTTAGCTTTTTGAACACTGATTAGAAAATAACGGAAAAATGTTTACTTGTTTTCGTTGTTTAAACATCTTTGCAGCACCTGCAATTTTGATAGTTCATTTTAAAAAATATCATTTACTAACACGAAAACTGTTAAAAATACAATGTATTCAAAACAACTGTAATCAAATTTTTACTAATTTTTCTTATTTTCACGTACATTTGGAAAATAAATAAAACAGATGACTTTCACTGTGAAACAAGTGAATTGGTAAATATCGACTTTCAAAAATGTAGCGTTTGCAGTGAGTTAGTTTTTAAGGGAACACGATATAAAGCAAAGTATTATTTGTCTATAAATAGAATAAGTTTTGAATTATATAAAATTAAATGTTTACTTATCCATAACGAAAATGCTTTTGTACTTTGTCAACAAGTAGAGGTAAAAACATTTGAGAGTCATTTAAGATCATATGATATAGGTTGTTTAGTTGATACAATGTATTTAAAACCAATTGAAGAATTTACAAGTCCACTTTTACATATATATCCTACAAATAATGGAAAATCATATGTTAGAATGAAATATCTGTAAGGATATAATAATAAAAAGTCCTAGAAATTTTTCGAGAACGTAATTTCGTAGACCATCGAATGTCTGAATAACAATATTAATTTATGTACACTGGCAATCAAAAGTGAGTGCATGGTGTTTTTAGTTTAATATTTGCAAAGTCTTTTAAGTTAAACTTTTTTGTTTTTGTTATATTTATATAAAAATATGGTTCATGCTTTAATCGAAACCACATAAGTCAAACTTTCAAACTTTTTACAAAACGTAGAAAAATTCAACAAATTTTCGTCTAAATTTTGAAATTTTTAATCTGAATTTTTAGAATTGGTCTTAACTAAAACATTTCCCAATAGCTCCCGTTTGATACGTATCCTGCGAAATACTTTTTAATACACACATTTATGTCACTTAACTTTTTTTGAAAGAGGTGGCAACTCCACTCAAAAATATGTTAATCTTTCTCCAATACCTTCCGTTTGATACACATATTGTAATATTTGGTGTGAATTGCATTATTCATTATTTCTAAATTTTTGGCCAGGTGGCAACACTCATTAAAATATTTTTTGATGTAAATTTTCTTAAATATCTTTCCCAAATACCTTCCATTTGATATTTACATCGTAATACTTTACTTGCATATTTAAATAAATTTTATTTTTCTGACAGGTGGCAACTCTTTCAAAAATAGCCAAACTTCACAGGAACACTCTCCGGATTTCTATGAAGCTATCCTGGAAATTTTAACAAAATCCGCTGAGTGGTTTCGGAATCTATAAGCTGCATAGACACATACATACATCCTCTTTTATATATATAGACTAGCAATACCCGGGGCGCGTTGCTACGCCAAAGAAAAACACGTGTATTTAGAGATTTGAAATTGAATACCTTTTTATTTACCTTAATGCTAAGGGATAAACAATATTTTTAGTTTTTTCATTTGGTGTGTAAATATATAAATTTTGTGGTGTCCCAACTCGTGAACAGGCGACGTATAATTGGCCATGTGAAGAGCACGAATTTTTCAAATCCAAACCCGCAATAGTTAATGATTGCCCTTGTGCTTTATTTATAGTTATAGCAAAGGCAAGACGCAAAGGGAATTGAAGCCGCTTGAATTCGAACGGTAAATCGTTGGAAATCATCGGTATACGTGGAATCAGCACATCTTCGCCTTTTGATTGTTGCCTCGATCAAATTCGGTGTTAATTTTTTTATTATCACTCTGGTTCCGTTGCACAGTTTCGGCGCATTCAAGTTCCGAATAAGCATCACTGGTGATCCAACTTTTAACGCCAACGAATGAGGAGGCATTCCAGGTGGCTCCAAAGAATTAAGAAATTCAGTTGGGTAATTAACAGCTTGATCTTTGTCCATTACTGTATCAATCGATTTATATTCGACTGCTTCTCCT
>NW_016168082.1:0-7256 GCF_001687245.7 Rhagoletis zephyria | reverse complement strand
GAAATGGGTCTCAACGGTGTGACCCTCGTCTTTGAAGCCAGCAGCGAGCAGTTCACCTCGTTAATACCCTCAGCGCGCAGATACGCCACAGCAGCATAAGCGTTGATACTCGCGTCCACGAAAATATGCAATTGAGTCCCGTCGCTACACTTGGCGAGTGTGTAGCAGCGAGGGACTCTTATGTTGTTTATCGAGGATATTCGTCGAACCCAATTACACCAACTCCTTTGTTCGCCCTCTCCGATAGCCTCGTCCCAATTAACACCAGAACGCCAAATGTCCTGCAGGATGATTTTAGCTTGTATAACGACGTAGCCGAGCAGTCCGAGCGGATCGAATATTTTCATTATCGTACGTAGAACTTGTCGCTTCGAATGAAATTTAGATTCATCAAAAACTTCTTCTGAAAACTTTTCCACAAATGTTAGTTCGTCCGAATCTGGCAGCCACCACATTCCCAGCACCTTTTCGATAGTAGCCACGGGCTCTTCAAAACATCTGGCTACGCGCGTCGTATCGGCAGAAAGTGCGGTCAAGGTGCGTTTGGCATTAGAGACCCAATTTCGCATTTCGAATCCGCCCTCCTTATGGATCCAGCGAACCGCAACGGCCATACGTGATAAATCCTCCTCGGTGTCTGCGCTCTGGAGCCAATCATCGACGAACGTGTTATTAATAATGGATTGTACAGCTTCCGGGTAAGTTTCGGCAAAACGTCGAGCATTTCGGTTCGTTATATAGTTCGCCAGGGAGGGAGAGCAAGAAGCACCAAATGTCATAACGCACATGGTGTAGACATCTGGCTTTCGGTTAGAGTCGCCATTGCGCCATAAGAACTTCTGCGCTACTTGGTCCTCCTTTGCAACCCTCACCTGGTGAAACATTTCGCGTATGTCTCCGCATACAGCCACAGGCCTTTCGCGAAAGCGAAGCAGAATGCCCATCAACGACTTCAGCTGATCTGGCCCTTTCAACAACATGCTATTCAGGGCAGTATCTCCAACCTTGGCCGCAGCATCCCATACCAGTCTTGTTTTGGTTTTATTGACGTTGACCACCGTGAATATGGGAAGATACCACGACCTTCCGCCCGTTGATATTTCGCTTGGCTCCAGCTTGCGTACGTAGCCCCTTTTCTTGTAGTCTTCAATCTTGCCAATGATAAACTGATAGAGTTGAGAATCGCGCTTCATCTTGGCCTCCAGACACATAAGTCGGCGGCGCGCCATGGGAAGCGAATCGGGTAAATCAACGAAATCTTGCTTCCACAACAATCTGGTTTCCCATCTCTTCTCTGACGGCAGAAACTTGGTGAATTTTTCCATTAATTACAAAGCACGTTCATCATCCTTTGAGCGAAGCGGTTTAGCGGGTGCGTAGACACCGATAGCATCTGCAGCAAAATAAGCTTTCATTTGTTCATCCATTCGGTCGCTATTTGCAGGATCGCAGCAGCAGATATGGAACACGCGCGATGGCTCTCCGCGGTTGGATACGTCACGCCCATAAACGGTCCACCCTAACCGACATTTAGCAGCAATCAGATTGGAACCGCTGTTCTCCCTAACTTCGACTGGTACGCAAATTTTCGCATTGTCGATTCCAATAAGAATCCGTGCCCTAACGGCTTTGTATGGAAGGATGGGAAGGTCTTTCAGATGGGCGTTTTTCTGCATTGTAGCACTGTCCAATGTTTGAACAGGCAAACCTAGACGAGCAATAGTACGTACACCCTTTAAGAAGTACCGTGAAGCGTCCAGCTATGTTGATGCGATCTCGAAACTTACAAACTTGGAGTTACTTTCGTTTTGCGTAATTTCGCTAGTCCATCGCAGACACAGTGCCTCGGACGGCCCATCCAAGTCAAGATCATCAGCAAGCTCTCTCTCAATCAGAGTACAAGCGGCGCCTTCATCGATGAGTGCATACGTGTCGACAGATTTGGACGCGCTGCTAATAGTGACGGCGACGTACCTGAAGAGAGCGCTCGTTTTCTCATTTGTTGCGCCTGGTCGACGATCGTGATAAAGCGCTATTTGCTCGTTGCTGATGCTGCTATTTACGGCAGCAGGGGTGTGGAGTAGTGAATTGTGTGCCATCTGGCAGCCGTCAACCCCACACTTATTCTTAGAACTGCACCGGCGAACGTAGTGAGAATTGAAACAGCGCAAGCAAAGTTTTTTTTCCCGAATAAACTGCCAGCGATCGTTTCGCGAGAGCGCGGTAAATTCAGCACAGTCTGACAGCTTATGATTTGCATTACACTTTGGGCATATAGCCACCTTCGCGTTTGTATCTACCTTTTTATCGACGACTTCGTGGACTAGAATTCTCGCCCTTTGAGAGTTGCGGCCACCCTTCTTCATTTCAGTAGTATCAATTGCTGTAGTAGGTGGCTGACATGTCGTTACTTGACTCGCGCACATAGCTAGTCCAAAAAGCCATTCGTCGAATGTACCAATGTCGGCGCGACCGAGTGACATACGATAACTACCCCAATTGAGCCTATGGTCGCTGGGCAACTTAGCTACCAAGTCATTTAGCAACACGGGATCCTTTAAATAATCGGCAAGCCCGACCGCCTGCATTGTAGCGCGATAGTTCTGCACTGCGAGCGAAAACGCTACGAGCGTTTCCAATTTATCAGCCTTAACGCAAGGTTCTTGCCTTAATTTCGACTGCTTTATTTGGTGAATAATGTCTGGCCTACCATAAAGCATTCTCAGTGTGTTGATAGCCAGCCCCACTGTTGATGGCATCATTAACCTACCACGCACTGCTTCGAGGGCTGGTCCCTTTAAGCACTTTTGTAGTCTGATCAAATTTTCTTGATCGGTGAATCCACATCGCTCGGTGGACTGCTCGTAATTCGTGATGAATAAGGGCCAGTCCTCAGGCTTACCGGAGAAGGAAGGCAGATCCTTCGTCATTACTTGCCGACTGGAAATCTGCATTGGAGTTAAGTTGATGTCGGCAGTGCTATACTGGCTAAGAAAATTGTAAGGTGGGCCATACATTTGGGTATACGGTGGCAGTATGTTCGGTTGTGCAAAGGTTGTCGTATTTGGTTGGACGAAACCTGGAGCATTCGGCGGCGGCGCCATAGTGCTATGCGTAACTGGCTGTGAATAAAACGGCTGAAATGCATTGCCGAGTGTTGTATAAGACAACGTGCTCAACGGCATGGCAGCGGAAGTGAGGTTAGGTACGGCACCAATAGCATTGACAGGCATGCATGCGGTCGTATATGCATTCATTGTCGCGGGTGGAAGCAGCGGTGCACTCGAAGTATATAGCATGTAGTGCGGCCTCACCAATGCCCGTTGCTGGTGGTACTCCATTGTCTTCGACAATTACGCTAATATGAGCGGAGTCTTCCATTTTAAGGCCCCGATGATTAGGTGACCTCGATAATTAGTCCAAAGGAAATAGCAAAATATTTCAGAATGTTGCCCCGGCAATTGGCGGCCCGCAATGGGATTAATATTCTAGTCTCCTTTTCAACGAGCTGAAATCTTTATTGAATTTAACTATTACAAAGTTTATAAATATTTGTATTCAATAAGTACAAAGTAGTTACAGAAAACTTACATTTTGTTTTACTTGCGGCGCCTATGCGCTCTTGAACAACCAGAAAAATAGTGAACGAGAAATTGCATTGAATTTGACACTTGCAATTAGTCAAAGTGATACGAACGAGAGAAACACAAATTGCGATGGGTTGCCATTGCAACCTTTCGCAACAAACAGAGAGAACCACATTTCTAAAAAAAAGTGCAAAAAAGCGCATACGCATACGCAAAAATTAAGTTTTATTTTCTGAGCAAAAAATAAAACTCAAGAAATAACGATTATTTTCCGAGCAAAAAATAAAACTCAGTTAATAACGATTAAAAAGTGATTTTTATAATAAAACTTATAACCGTTACGGTCCCTGATTTTTTCTGTTTTTTTCACTAGAAATCTATATCTAAAGTGACGAATTTAGAAATGGTTCGGAACTATAGAAAAAGGGATGCAGAACGAACTAGATCTTATTTGTCGACTTTAGAACCAATTCGGAACTATCGAATAAGGGATGCAGCGGGGGCTTGTTTACTTTACATAGATATGTGTTCGGCGGCTTTTCGTTCAAAACGCTTCTATTCTGCGCTTCGCAGATGCTTTTTCATAGCCTGGTAATACAAAACCAAAATTTATGTTTGAATTTCAACATCTTGGGACTGTCTGGAATCTAAGAAATAACAGCGAGCACCTATGCCAACCCAGCTACAGCTAGAGGTATGTAAACGTACATTTCTTACAATCATTCAAACNCAAAATTTATGTTTGAATTTCAACATCTTGGGACTGTCTGGAATCTAAGAAATAACAGCGAGCACCTATGCCAACCCAGCTACAGCTAGAGGTATGTAAACGTACATTTCTTACAATCATTCAAACAAATTTAATTTCAAATTGAAAACACATTTCTTCAAAAATAACTTAAAATCGCACACACGGAAGAACCAAAAAGATTGAAAAATCATGATACTTTTTTCTTTAGTCTGTCGATTTTAGAACTGGTTCGGAACTATAGAATTTAGGACTAGTTTGGAACTATCGAAAAAGGGATGCAGCGGGGGGTAATTGACACTTCCTAGGACATCGCCATGCTAAATTCGCCAGTTGCTTGCATGCAAAAGAGATTTAACGCGAACCAGTACTGGGTCTAAATGTACTAGAAGCGCACCAGTTCAGAACTAGAGATTTTCCCCACAGGGTTACTAAACACACACACACGTACACACTTACACATAAACATACGCACGCACACACAAATGCTTGTATGTACATATATGTACATATGTATATGTGCCCAGTCTGCAACGTTAACGAGGACGCCTGCCATGTGTTCTTCAGCTGCCCGCGCTTCAACGCTGAAAGAATGAAAGCTCAAACAGTCAACGACGTAACGTAGACGTAGGTTGACGCAGACACGATCTACCTTATGGGATTCGCGTGTTAACGAAACCTCACCACCGCATGGCGGTGACGTTGCCGTTGCTTCTCTCTCTCTCCATCAACAGGAAATTTGATATGCTGCTACGTACGTCAACCTACGTTTACGCTACGTCGTTGACTAACTGCGCTTTGAGGCTAGCCGAGGAAACTGGCGGAAACCCAAGCCCGCAAAATATCGTTGACTTCATGCTCGTATCTGAACGAAATTGGAATATGATTGCAAACATGATTTCCCACATAAACAGGCGGTTGAGGGAAGACGACGACAGGCGCCGCATAAGCTTGTGACCAAAGACGTGACTTAGGGTTCCCAGGTACGTACTTAATACATCCAATTTCGAGTTTGACATAGTAAATGGTGGGTGGTGGTTAGCTGATCCGACAGGGGGGGTGTTCATGTAAGACAAATACGGGGGCGGGTGAAGTAGATGCAACTTCACTCACTGCATCAGGACTGAACTGCTTAGTGCTCACACCGCTTCCCGACGCAATACTTTACGGTAGTACCGGGGGGAAAAAACGGTACAGGAGGAGGTTTAGTTCGTAGTTCGGGTTAAAGTCCCACACTGACGGGTTACAGGCTTTCGATGCGTCCTCCTCTTAAAAAAAAAACATATACATACATATCTATACATACAAGGAGGAATTTTCATTATATATACATCTGATATTGTGTATCTAAAAATATATAGATATAAAAATATATACATATGTGCATTTATTTGTATGTATATCGCATAAAACGACTTAAAAAACATTAAATAATAATAATAATAATAATAGATTGGCGCTTACACATATGTTAGTGTTTGGCCGAGCTTCTCCTCCGACTTGTGGCGTGCGCCTTGATGTTGTCACACAAAGCGGAGGGACCTACAGTTTTACGCCGACTCCGAACGGCGATGGTATTTTTATGAGAAGCTGTTTTTCATGGCAGAAATACACTCGGAGGTTTGCCATTGCCTGCCGAGGGGCGACCGCTGTTAAGAAAAAACCTTTTTTCTATATTTTTTTTGCAATGTTGCTTTGACCAGGGCTTGAACCCAGGTGCTGATGAGTGGAAGCGCGCACTGCTTACTACTACACCACAGCGGCCGACTTAAAAAACATTTAGGTTTGTTTAAATCAGAAAATTTTTTTTTTAGTTGACCACTGACCTCGGAATTCACGATAGGGAATTTGTTTTTGACGAATCGAAACAGTTTGGCTCTTTTCAGCGATACTTGGAGTTTAAAATACTATTTCATTTAGGTCTCTATTAATTTTCGATCGCTAGATATTTGCTTTTATACATACATTTTTTTTTAGTTGAACTTTGACCTTGGAATTCAAGGTCAATAAACTGTTTTTGAAGAATCTGAATAGTTTTCCCGTATTCACCAGTATGTGGGCTTTATAATGCCGTTTAGTTTGTGTCTCTATCTCGTTTGGATCGGGAGATATTTGATTTTGTCCATTTTTTCCCAAAACAGAACACAGTGCGACGCCTCGTGAGTAACTTTGCATCAAAGTTAAGAAGAAACCGTATTGAAACTCAAATGGGAAAACCTCTTCAGGGGAAGAATTTTGGCCCCTATTATGAGTTGCATTCGATTTTCGACTGTGGTCGAAAGTGCTGAGCGAACGAATTTTCATTTGGTATTATGGCGCTCATTCGATGAAGAATAGCGCTATTGTGAATTTCGCTCGTTTAGGTTGTTCACAATAGTATATTTTTCACCGCTGAGAAGCTTTGTTTACAAATCGAGCAAACTAAATAGTGTGCTTATACATATTTATGTAAATTTGTTCTAATTAAAATGAAGTAAAAAAGAAAGCAAGTTTATATAAACGTGGTAAAATGAGTACAACGAGTTCTTGTTCAACGATTCGTCAGAGGATGAGAGCTTAGTAAACTGGCCAGGAGTAGCAAATGTTTAAGAGAGTTTAAGGCCCCTATTATGAGTTACATTCGATCTTCGACTGTGCTCGAAAGTGCTGATCGAACGAATTTTGATTTGGTATTATGACGCTCATTCGATGAAGAATAGCGCTATTGTGAATTCTTCGCTCGTTTATGTTGTTCACAATAGCATATTTTTCACCGCTGAGAAGCTTTGTTTACAAATCGAGCAAACTAAATAGTGTGCTTATTAGACCGTTCGTTATTTTAACTATTTTTTTAAATATACAGTTTGCCGGGCTCAAAAATATGTGTTTTGGTCTAAAAATAAGCTGTGCAAAATTTTATTCGAATATGATAACTCTAAGTA
>NW_016168080.1:0-20027 GCF_001687245.7 Rhagoletis zephyria | reverse complement strand
AAAGGGGTGTAAAGGAAACATGATTGCCTATTTATATAATGATATATTTGGTTACATAATTTGCTCTAGGCTGTTTTATATTTGATTTCCGTCAGACATCGATCTTCATTTTATTTATCCTAAACTTAAAAAAGTATTTCCGAATGCATTATCTACTTTTCAACTAGTTTCAAGTTGATGTTATTGTGGCTTATAAACATTTTATTTTTAATATTTTGATAAGTGATACAAAGCAGGATTGTTTATTAGGAAAAATTGAAAAAGCAAAAAAAAAGTCTAAGCGGTAGAAGTTATAGCAGCTATTTCGGTCCTCATCAGACTTTTTTTCTCAAGACTTCAGCAGGGATCGAACCNCAAAGTCAGAAGCGTTAACCACTGAGCTATGTACATCCCGTAAACTCTTGTTGCTAATCCATTTTCCTTATTCAACCAACTACTATCAAGTGCTGCTGATTTGCCGCTATTTAAACTTGACAGCTTATTTGCTTATTTGCTTTATTGTATAGTTTCAGGCAGGCTCTTCCTAAACTGTGTATTTGTCAATGTTATTGTGGCTTATTAATAATTTTATTCTTAATAGTTTCAAGCTATATCAATATTTCATTTTCATTGGAGTTAATTTATACTTGACCTTATCCCTTTTACAGTAGAAATTTCGTCGATGATTTCAAATTGTTCAAATTGTTGTTATTAAATAAACAAACTATTAATTTTTCAGTCATAAATTACAGGTCTTTGAAATGCTATATTCAACTCCCAAAATTTTCCTTCATGGTACATAATTTATACCACGAAGTCAACTGATCAACAAAATTCAGGCTGATTAACGTCAAAACTCTGGCTGCATTAAATATTTACAAATGTGTGTATTTTTGTTTTCATTATTTTTAAAACATTTCTGAACCATTGTTGCGAGTTTACCTTCGATAAATAGTTTAGATGACTGTTTTTGTTCTGGGAGGACGCGACTAGAGGTCTAGGTCTTGATAGTGTGTTTTCATTTGAATAAATCAGATGTTAAATACATGCATTGCAAAGCGAGCGACCTGTATCTAAAGGATCATCAGCCTTGAAAGCATTGAATACTGAAAAATTTGTGGCAAGAAACATTCAACCATCAGATGGTTGTTTGTCGACCGAAAGAATTGCTTACTAAATCATGAAGTACAATCCTTTACGAAGCTCTCAATGCAACAAGTTAGATAAAGATACGTGGAAAAGTAAGACCTACGTTGGATTTAACATATTTTAGAAAACCTGTGTGGCATGGGCGTAGCCAGGTAGGGGCAGGGGGGTACTCGAGCCCCCCCCCCTAATTTTCAAATTTTCCTTATATATATATAAAATAGCACCCTGAAATACCAGCTTAATAGGGTCGAGCCCCTCCCCCCCCCTAAATATAATAGTAATTTGTAGTTATTAACATTGCTCGATGTAGTCCTAAATAGTTATATATATACATATATAATAGAAATATGCTTTCCTAATTCTTTCTCTTAAAAATTTAAAAACCACGAATAAATAACATAAAATTCTAGACAGAGTCGCTGCGGCGCTTTTCCGACATTAACGCCTTAAATGACTGAATAATAGTTTTTTAAAATACAAATGCATATCTTCATTTAAATTAAGTGTTTAGTTAATCAATACATAATTATGTACTTACAATATACTTACTATAAAAACGAAGCTTTTTGTACGTCCTGACGTATACGTAACATCGAGCACACTGAGGTATGAAAAATTACGTATACGACGTGCCTTCTAAGTAGCGTGCATTATAGCATATTATGTACATTGTACTTCTTATCCTGTTTCTTTTATGAACGAGTTTATCATAGGAGCTCACGCGAAAGTTACTTGCCAACTCAATATCGTGCTAAATGTAAGATTTAAATAGCGGGCGAACTTCGCATTTCCTTTAGTTGTGTTCATTTTCATATGCTTGCGGGTGTTCTAATTTTGACAGCGCGAATTTGGCTGTGGTCAGTTCGCCGTTCGCCGGCGTTGTGTTTCAGCTATGATGTAGAAGTAGTTCGAGGTTATAGAGAAAGAGGCATCGGCGTAGCCAGAATGAAATTTAGGGGGGGAGGGGCTCAACCCTATTAAGCTGGCATTTCAGGGTACTATTTTATATATATATAAGGACAATTTATGTTAGGGGGGGCTCGAGCACCCCCCCGCCCCTACCTGGCTACGCCCATGGAAAGAGGTCACACAACCTCAGACTAGTTTTGATCTTACCATCAGCGATCCCAGGGATCAAATCGGCGCTTGGCTGTTAGAGTAGATATTTATCTCTGTAAAATCGGCTCTGTTAAATCGGCTGCTTCTTTAATGACAGCTACCTCTGCCTGAAACACGCTACGGAAAACCCGCAAATTAAATATCCAAGAATAGTTCCTCACAGAACAAGTAAGGAAAGATTCGACCACATTCTTTTAACCCTCGTCCGTGCGACTAGGTACAATTGTAACTTTCGTGGTTTTAACTTGCAATAACTTTTTTTTGAAGAAAACTTGGAGGGCTGGATCTTCGTGACATCTCTACATTTTTATTGCACTACATGTTCCCAAAATTTAAAACAAAATGGGCGACTATTTTCTGAAATAGAGGGCCGGGTTAAATTTACACCCACCTCAAGGCGCATAGGTGCGATTGTACCTTAATATATCTGGTATGAAGAAAAAAATCAGATTATTATTGTTTTTAATGATATATAATTTTTTTATAAAAAAAAAAAACACAAATGGAGATAACTCATATTAGGGGCGAGACAATTTAATTTAGGAACAACGATTTAGGATATACATTTGGAATTTTTTTGAGAGTTTGTTCGCAAGAAATGGACGCTGTTTTAGAAACTGATTGTTCATCACAAATGGGCTACCACTTGATATGCAAACTTTTCGAGTGTATCGTTATTCCCCATTTGATTCCTGACAGATGTAGCAACTTCCAGTGATAGCTGGCGCTCCGGGGCTACCATGAGGTAATTAAGAGACAGCTGCTGTAAAAAGCGACGGCCAAGCACCATTTCTACTTCACGTCGAAGGAAAAAGTTTCTCACCATCATTCGACTTGCACTTCGAGATTCAACTAGGGCATGCATAGCTGCACAGTGACGTCAATCATATTGTAAAAAAAAAAGCCAAAGGCCAACGCAATGTTCGACGTTTCACGATATAATCTCCAAACATTTTATCCATTATATCGACTCCACCTTTGGTTTTATTGTAATAAGTTGTAATGTGTGGCTTGGCCGCTTGAGTGTCATAAACCTCTCCAGTCATGTGCTCGGCTGATAGGAGAACGACTGCTTTATTCTTCTTTGGTACATACATATGAATATAGCACCTCTATTGAAGCTGAAATTTGTTGATTTTATAGGCCTTTCTTTAGCGGAATCGCATCATTTCTGTTGTGGTTGTTATGGCACTGTGGTGGCTATGGCACTATGAAAAATATTGAGTATATATGTACATAATTATGTATGGAGGGTACGGTTTACTCGTGCAATTTTTTGGGTTGTACTTTATGCAGGTGTTTTTATTTTTTACTTAATTTTTTTTTTAAACAATTGTCATAACAAAAGATTGTCTAAACATGTTCAAAATAACGCGTGATGATTAATGTTATCCGTTTTTTATAAAAAAATTAAATCCTGTGTAAAAATTCTGATCAAAACTATAAGAAGGTACAATTGTACCTTTGCGCCCGGTTCGCGTTGTAAGAATATGCGCACGGTCGAGGGTTAAGAAAGAATACCGTAGGTATATCATTGGCTTCATTTAAATTATATTAAAGAAATCACAGGACTCATTTTACCAATTTCCCTGAAAACTTTCCGAACTGTGAAACAGCGAGTATTATTGGCACTCCTTTAACAGAAATCGAACATTTTGTTCTTCAGTTTTCCTATAAGGTCTTTTATTAACGCCTCGGACCAATGTTGAAGTTGTAGCACGCTTGGCAGAGATCTCAAAAGTGGAAACAATACCATCTGCCAAGTTTATGACATCGAAAGGGATTAGTATTCCATACGCTATCATAGCGCCACTATTCTTGGCTTTGTGGAGGGTTCAGCTCTGTAGTCTTTTGAATCCAAACTAAAAAATTTTACTTTAGAAACCGTCATGGGCGTAGCCAGGTAGGGGCAGGGGGGTGCACGAGCCTCCCCCCCCCCTAACTTTCAAATTTTCCTTATATATATATAAAATATTACCCTGAAATGCCAGCTTAATAGGGTTGAGCCCCCCCTGAATTTCATTCTGGCTACGTCGATGGAAACCGTATTTGCTTTTCAACGCTATTTTTGCTTTGGCCAATGCAAAAGTTCTTATCAGACGCCGCGAAGCAAGTGTGAATCAAATAGTCGGTCTATAATTCTCAATAAAATTTTTATGGCCGCTTTTAAGGATAGGCGTAATAAAAGCAAATTTTCAGTTATGAAGAAAAACTCGGAAAAATAGTGGCATTTTAAAAATGTGCCTCAAAGGCACAATCGCTGAAGAACAATTTTTAAATAAAATAACCGAGCGGTCATCTCTATCAGTGTTAGTGGATAGTATAAGCTTATTAATGCCATGGGTGTAGTCAGGTAGGGGCATAGGGGTAATGGTGGCGTACTATTCTGTAGCATTGAAAATACACAAGTGCTCAAATATCTGCCGCCGGCAATCTCCGCATCGCCTCACTAAGAGCCAATTTCACAGTGCGTAGTTAACTCAGAATCGACAGTTAACTAGAGATTTTCAGTACAAAATTCTGTAGTTAACTCCCGATTCTGAGTTAACTACGCATTGTGAAATTGGCCCTAAGTGTTATACCAACATCCGTTTTCTTTAAGGCCTTTAAGGCTTCCCCACGTATGATGACATAAAGTGACGGCAATATCACCAGTGCGTCAAGAACACTATATATTAAAGTTAACTAAATAGGCTATTAAGCAACAATTTTGGTTCTTTACTATCGAAACCAGATAAATTTTCGTGGACCCCAATATTTTTTTACGCTTACGTAAACCCCTGTGGAGTCTCCCGTGAACCCCTGGTGGGCCAACCCGACCACTTTGGGAATCATTGTAGTATACGGAAATTTAATTTTTCATATTTTTTTTTATTTAGAATACGTCCTGTCCAGCTATTTGGTATATAGGTACGTAGAGCTATGAATTTAAAAAATACATCAGGTTTTTGGTTGAGATATTCGCCTTTGACCACAATGTGGTGTAAATTTCCCAGTACTGCAAAGCTTTTGCCATTCACCTGGCAGTAGCTAGAAGTGATTTGTTTGCTTACGGTTCAAATCGCAGCTCAATTCTTCCGGATTTTTATATTCACGTATCCCCGTGTAGCGACCAAACACCCGTTTGGAAGCGAACTAATATGACAAGACGTATAACCCCGCGAGCATTAGGTTTGGGTTTGCACGATAAAACCCTACCCAATGAAAACAAAAACATGCCTCGGATGATACACCCTTCTTTTGATGATGATCACGGCAAACATAGAAAGGACTATGATTTGAGGGTATGGACCTGGGATATCCGGACCCTTAATCGGGATGGTGCCTCTGCCCGGTTGTTGATGTCCTTGGGAAAATGAAGACTGACATCGACATGTTTTTCGAGCATATTTTGAAGCATATTTACTAATGTTTTAATGTTTCACTGTATATATTTTTAATCGGATAAACAGAAATGAAGTTACGAATAATTATAAGACCCAAAATATGTAAAAAGCGTTTTTATACCTTAAGTCCAGATTTTGAGCGGGTATTCAAAATTTTAAGTATGCACATTTTTTATGCTTCAATAGATCTATGACGTTATCAGTCACATAGTGTTATTATCCTGACGTAATTCGTGACGGTGGTACCGGGTGGGGAACGGTACGTGACGGTAGGAGGATTAGTTTGGCTTAAAGTCTCACACTGACGGGGTTAGGCCTTCGATGCTTCATCCTTTAAAGAACCACTTAACCGCTTAACGGATTTAGAATTAAGAATTGGGATTGAGCTCACAGATAAATATATCAAAAAGTTTAGACTTAAAATAATTCTAGGAACTAGTTACATCCACATTATTAATACATATATTTACTGTGGAATTCTATGAAGTTTGCAAATGCAATTATCTCGTTCCTTCTGTATTTGTATCTAAGCAAGTTTTTATCTAAACTTTCAACCTCAAGCTCCAAAGGCCTTTAAACCAAGCATTGTATTTGTATTTGCACAATGCGTCGATGGTGCAATTGACCGTAAGCCATAACGCTAACAACACCAATGGTCAGCATAATAAAATAGCAAAGCAGCAACAGCAAAATACCGAATTGCTGCTATCCAATAATTGCCCAATATCGATAACAATTCCGGTCAATTACGAGCGTAATTCAAAGGGGCGCCGGTCAATTTGACGGTGATTTCGTAATCATTATGGCATTGGAGGTATTAATGCATATGTAAAAATCTGTTTACTCAATTGATACCAGAAAATTAGGGGAAACAAGTAAGGAAAGTACATTGTTAGGCTATGTCCAAGTTTCATCGGATTATAAATATAAGAAAATATAACTTTAGGCTTTTACTATATTTTTATAAAATTGTATGAGAGCTAAATATTATAAAAAATTTATTTTCACAATGAACTTTTTAGGGGAAACAATTTTTTGTCCCACCTTTTTAGGAAAAGTTACATATATGTAGTTATAACAAAACCTGATATCTGAACAATCAGTATCGTGGGAGATATAGCCCTTACTAAGAAATGTATCTAAGGAAAGAAACAGTTACTTTTATTTCTAAGCTGTAATTGGTGGAAATTCCCAGTTATCGCAACTATGTAAGTAGCCCCTGCTCGATATTTGCCCGTCGATGAGGTAGTGCGAATGGTTGAGCGAGACCTTTATGCAACCCATCAGGATATAGCGGACACACTAAACAAAAATAAAAAAATTATTCAGTAGAATAGAAATAGGATAGAAAAAAAATTAATTTTTGGGTGCACCAGGACGAATAAGTATTGAAAGTGTCCTTTTAAAACGTTATCCTTGAATATCCATGGAAATTTCCAATAATTATTTTTGAAAAAAATAGTATATGTTAAGGGCTATGTAATATGTTAACTACCACATCTTCGAATTTCGTCCTTCTAACACTTCATTACTTGTATTTAGATAAAAAAAATGTACACTTTTCTTTATAATATATTGATAGTTACAATATACATAAATGAAGATACCGGAATTAATATTTTGAAACCATGTATGCGCCCTAAATGAAAAAACTTACCGTATGATGTACTTTTTAAATACTTTAAGTGTTTCACCTACGGGGCAGTAGTTTATATAGATGGAAGATATGTTTTAATATTTTTTCTTTATATATAATTGAAAGTTTTAGATTTAAGGAAGTATAAGTTTTCTGGTATCCCTAACAACGATATCTATTTTTTATAAACCGGTTTATATTTTTTTTATTTAAAATATTTGTTTAAAATATTATTTTCATTTTTTGCTTTTAAGTCTTTTTCTTAATTTTTTTTATGCGAAGTATACAAATATTACCAGAAGAATGGGGGTTTAATCGTCTTTACAACGATACCAAATTTTTAAAATCGGTTAGTAATTTTTTTTGTTAAATTCTTTTATATACACATTTTTATATACGAAGTATACAAATACCTATATCAGAGGAAAGAAGATTTGATTGCATTTACAACGGTGTCAATTTTTAAAAAATCGGATAGTAAGCTTTTTGCTTAGAATATTTTTGAATGAAATAAAAGGGTTTTTAATTTTTCGAAGACCTGACTTTTGCCCCCTTAAAGCACCTGTAATTTAAGTTTTCACAAAAAGTTGTATACCATTTAAATAAGAGCAAAAGGCAGACTACGTCTGTATTTTTAATTTTTTAGTTATTTACATATAATAATAAAAAAAAAAATTTACCAAAGGTCCTATTTCGATCTTCGAATGCCCATATCACGATTTTGGATGCTAATTTCGAAAAACGGAGAAATTACTTGTTTTACCTATGACTCAATCTTAAAAAAAAAAAATTGGTTTGATACAATATCCAGCCGAGTGTTGTACAGTGCAATGATTCCAGTAACTTCATTTATGTATATTGTAAAGTTAGGAGGACGAAATTCGAGGATGTGGTAGTTTATATATTAGTCCTTGACATATATTAATTTCAAGAATAAGTATTGGAAATTCCAAAGGATATTCAAGGATAAACTTTTAAAAGGACATTTTCAACATTTATTTGTCCTTGTGCACGAAAAAATTATTATTTTTTCAATTCTACAAAATTTTTCATTTTAATTGGTACCCATATAGTTACTACATAGACAATGTATCAAATCATTTAAATAATTTTTTTATGCAATCATATCCTAGAAATTTCGTTAAAAAAAAAAACTGGCGTCAGAGAAAAAAAAATAAAAAACGCAGTTATACTACATTTGGCTCCTAGTTTTGAGAATATATTGGTTTTTGATGTGTTTTAAAAATTTTTGGTTTTTGTCGTACGGTGTAATAGATAGAAATCTTACACGTTTTATATATTCGCGAGACCATGGGCTAGTAAAACTTCCTTCTAAGTTCTATGTAGAACTAAGGTCGATTAAATTTGTTGGTGCATAAGGACAACTAGTTATTGAATATATCCTTTTAACACTTCATCATTGAATATCGTTCAAATTAAAAAAAAATAAAACTAATTAAAAGGACATTTTCAATACCTATTCATCCTTGCTAATCAAAAAATTATATTTTTTTTTTATTCTAAAGAATTTTATTTTTAATTTGGTACCCATACTTTTTTTCTACTTTGGAATGAATTTTTTATATAATTTTTTTTAATGATTCACATCTTTGAAACTACAAAGTCCTATAAAAAAATACTGACTTCAGAGGGAAAAACTAAAAACGCAGTTTTAACACATTTTGTCCACAGTTTCGTGAGTATATTGGTTGCTTCACGTGTTTGGATTTTTTTTTTGTTTTGTCGCACAGTGTTATGAACTGCTTTGGCGGGGCGAAGCGATCTATTTGGTCCTCTACTGTGCACAACGCCACTGTTTGAACGAAGCAATTAAGAACGCGCTACTAGAGTGGACCAAAAGAAAAGGAGTTTAATGGTTCAGAACAAATGGACGGAACGTGGTTGAGAAGTTTTAATGCGTCCACTGAAAATCCCTTACTAAAAATTTTCACCGATAAAAACCAAAAGCTCTACACCTATGGAATTATGAAGCTATCCGAAAAATCGCATTTACTTGATTGAAATTAATTTTCAATAAATAATATTTAATTTTTTAAATTTAATCAAAAATCCAGGGAGACACTAGGATCTCTGGATTGGCCGGCCAGTTCTTTCCCCATTCGGCCATTGCGACTGTTAGAGTGACGCGAGCTAAATGACATACAAATGCTTTCTCTCAAATCATCTTATCACCACGGGTGGTGAGTGAAAGCTTTTTTCTAAGACTTTTGTGTTAGAATAACAAAAGTCTTTTGAACTACCTTGCCATCTGGCTTTCATTTGTCTTACGAAAGACTTTTTACTATCTTAGCCAGAATTTCCCTGTTAGACAAATAAAAGACAGATGGCCAGATATATCTAAAGACTTTTGGTATTCAAGCACAAAATAAAAAAGGCTCTCTCATTCACAACTTGAGAGGAGGATTCATGGAGGATCATTACTACACCAAATATTAAAATTTTAGTCGGGCTCCGGTCTTGCACTCCCTTTGATTGAATTGTGTAGGCTCTATAACTGCATACCCATAAATGTTCGTATGACTCAGAAAGCTTGATAATGGTTTCTGATTTATATGGTTTTAGCCAAAGTTTGGACAATATTTTTTATAGAAAAATAACAAACAAACAAAAATTCACTCGAAAAACTTAAAAAATAAATGAACAGGTGAACACTTGTATGAGTCACTACGTACATACGGCAAATTGTTTCAGCTTTTATTTTTGAAAGTTTAGAAAAAATATTTTTTCATGTACATAGCTTATATCGACGGCACAGTGGAAGATGGGCATATCTCGGCAGCCGTTTCGAAAATGTCCTATTTCAGAATTTGGTACAATTAAAATATGGTCATATACAGCGTTTTTGAATCGGCAGCTGAGGTAGGGCTTGAACCGAATTCCGAGATGGGGCATTCTTCAAAAAAATTCTAAAATAAGGCGTCCTTAAAAAATTTTCTTTTAAATATTGCATTATTTTATTATTCGCTACCATTTATTTAAGTTCTAGTCAAACGAAATACTACTAAGGTTTTTAGTTATAGTGACCACTATCAATAAAAGCTGCGGATAAGTAGTGAACAATCTGACTTCTTACAAAACGTTTAGTGCTAGCGAAATTCCCAATACACTCAACACTTAGTGCAGTACCAACTCTGATAATTATATATGTATCAACTATACATAAAAACGTTATTCGCATGATAAGAAGTGTAGTTAAACAGCATCGGCTGCCTTGAAGAACATTATCCAGACATCGATTACTTCACTTGCCATTTAAATAGCGTCCCGATTACAGCGACGACATCGATTTCTAAACGCTGCAGGATATTACTGCAACTCAATGTGTGATTTACTGACTTGTCTCTGGTAGTTAATCAACTTTTTTTTTACACAAGTGTCACTGTGCTTTTTCACAGGCTATTCAGCTATTTTATTTCACACATAGTTTACTTTGCTTTTACGTTTTCTTCTTGGCATTTGCTATTTTCCAATATAATTTTAACTTTATTTTTTTTTTTCCTCCCTACCTACAATAGGTTCACAGAATTTTTTTTTATCGTATTATAGCATTTGCTACATTTTCTCGCATCTGCAGGCAGTGCCAGCTTTGGCAGCTTAAGTTTACCGTAAACGCATCAGCTTCGACATTGGAAGTGGCATTCGCCAAAGTCTCACATGCAGCTCGTTTCGTTTGCATTCATGAGGAACGCACACTCGTTCCGGCCCATTAGAGCGTTACGACCACAACCATTTCGGTGCCATTTTGCGGATGAATAATTGTGGTTGGCTGATGTTTCCAATGCCATAGCAGCCGGTGTTAACTCGTTTACTAATGTGCTGCCGTCCAAGTTTTTTCGCCTTTGACGACACTTTTGCTTACTTATAGTTTAATGCATTGTTTTTTGGATTTGTATTTCCTTTTTGATTTTTTTAAGTTTGTTTCGATTGTTAAACCTCAACAAATACGGTACTCGGAACGAATTCCATTTTCTTATATGATACTTAACTAATAGATTTTTGAGGTCGTTTTGGATCTAATTGACTACTGGTTAAGTAATATGATTCTCGGGACAATGTTGGGACTTTGTACATGAGTATTTTGATGTAGTGACATAAGGATGATTTATACCTTATAGTGTTCCTCCAGTGGTTTAAATTAAACCTTTTAAATTAATTGAGTTGGTTGAAGTGAATTGAGGGGAAATTCGTTGATAACCTTAACATAATATAACATAACATAACACAACACAACACAACATAATACAACACATCACAGTACAGTACAAAACGATACAATTCAACACAACTCAACACAACATAACATAACATAACATAACAAAACATAACATAAAAAACATTACTGTCATACATAAATAAAAGCGCCAGCGTTGTCCGGCAGTCCAAAATGTCTCATCCCCACACAATTTGTATGAAGCATATAGAAATAACGTGGCGTCAACACTGAGCGGTTGGAAGATCCGATTTTGACAGGGCGTTAGTAAGTGAAGTTGGTTGCAGAAAACTGCGAAAGTGTCATTTTCGTATCACACACACATAAACCCATGTTTTTTGTTGATGTTAATTTCGCATTACACGTAGCGTTGGCGCTTTTGTTTAGGTATAGCACTTCGGCGATGACGCTAGGCATCAGAAATTACTCCGCCTAATCCTTTTGTTTAGGTATGACACTAACAAAACATAACATAACAGCATAACATAACATAACATAGCATCACATAACATATCAGAACATAACATAACATAACACACTACTACACAACTTTAGCTACATATTCACCCACACCTTTGCTAATATATTAAGTATTTAAATTTACCGTCCTCTTTGTGTTTATGTTTAGCTTTCTTTACTTTTATTTTTATCTCTGCCTTTATCCCTTCTTCTACATACCCAACTTTATCTTCTTCTTTGTTTGAGTCTTAATTTATTCATGTACATAAATACATACATCTTATTCCTAAACTACTGCTTAGCACATTCTGTACATTAGAAGTGGAGTTAGACCTCAAAATGCCTCAGCTGTCGTAAGCAATGCGTCAGCAAATGTATGTAAGGCAACAGGCCATATTCTAGCCAGGGCAGGAACTCGTAAATTATTTTTCGCTTTGGGTCCCATACGAAAAGAAATTTCGCGTCGTACAATTCCTTTTAGGAAAACGAAACAATATCGCACATCAAAAAATGTCTAGATTTTTCGTGCAGTTTATAAAAAAGTAATTTCATCACATTCATAAGAAAGTTAGATGATTTGATAACTCAATATAACCGAATATTGTAACTATAACGAAATTATGTGTTGAGCGAAACATATTTAGTTGAGGTAACTAAACTCCTCTCTCAGTGCACTTTTCTTTGCAGTTGCAGACAAAAAGCCGATAGAAAAACGTGGCAACGATGCTACTGAATATAAAATCTTTCTATTGTAGCCATTCAATTTCTTTTTGCTCAAAGCGTAAACCGAAATCATAACTTATCTTATATTCGCACATATTCATTCCCTCCGCTAATATTACTTAAATATTGCGCACACGCGCTTATTTCTCTTCTGCAGTCTCTCCAAACTATGTACAAAATTGTTTACCTAACAAATTTATTTTACTCGTGCCTACATATTTATATTTACCTTATAATTTATTAAATTCAATCAAAATCAAACATTTCAAGTACTCTAAGTTGATTTTCGACAATTCGTTTACAACAGTCTGGGGTTAGCTCCGCCATTCAATCGCCATGGGCAGGCATATGTAATGCCAACAGACAAACAGTATAAGCGGGATTTTCCGCTGTAACCGGATATCAGATTTTTGCAATATCTGTGCCACTCAAAATATTGTATGAGGAAAATATTGACGGTACTTATGGATGTATGAAGTACAATTGTCAGTGGATACGTTGATATGAATTTGGGCTACATGTATGTACTAGGGATGCCAAAATACCAGCAAAATTGGGATCCCGGGATTTCGGGATATTTTTTAGATAATCGAGTCATAAATTTTATGAATATGAGTAAAAATTCAATATCTGAAAGCATTTAAACATACCATGAAATAAAACTATTTAAAATTTACGATAAACTGATTGTGAAACTCATATATCGCTAGCTTAGAGTGAAAAGTTGCTAACTTCACTTTTAATGAAAAATCATATTTTGATATAGGAGGCTAGATAAATTAATATTGCATCGTTTCGAAAAGGTCCTTGTTTTATGTATTCAATGAAAGGAAAATTTGCTAAGGCCAAAAAAGCTCCGAAAATTCGATAAGACCAAAAAAGTTCGAAATCTTTTAATGAAGATCGAATCCCTCTGATTCGTATGGGGCTTTGCTTTGCTTTAAACAGGCAAAATGTTGTATTGAAAGTTTTGCGAAATACTTGAACAAAATGGCTATATGAAGTTTTTTCCTCTCCTGTACAATTTTTAAATTGGGACTTAGCAACTTTGCACTCTACGCTAGCGATATTTATTTATTCAATCAGACAAATTTTAAAGTAAAACATTTTTTTAATTGTATTTAAAAAACCATGTGATTGAGGAGCGTATACATCACAAATAATAACACAATTTAAATACCAGGTACTTTTGAAAGTAACGATTAATAAAAAAACATAAAACAAAAATATACAAAAACAATTTTTCTAAACATGTTTATTCTACTCTATAAAGAAATGGCGAATGGAGAATTTTTTGCCATTTTTTCGCAATTTACTAGAAATTTTGAGGGTGTACGAGTCAAACGGATCTCAGACTCGGATTCAGCGGGTCGAAATACATGTTGGTAGGTGGGTCTGGTTAAAAACATACATCCCTTTTTTCCGGTGTTGTTATTATTGCACTTAAAATGTTTTTATAAGAGCAGCAAAGCATTCAAAGCGAAGTCTTCTAAGCTTGACCTGCAGTTTTTACATACAAAACCTACTGATGAAAAACATATTTCAGCATCAACACTAGAGTGGTCCAAAAACGATAAAGTCGGAATTTTAATGCTGCCACCCCCTAGTATTGTTCCATACCGAAAACAAATATACCCCTATTTTTTTATTTTGAAATCAAAAAATATTTAGGAACTGCTCACAGCGCTCAAAGTTTTCCATGTATTTTATATAGGAAAAAAACAACTTTTCGTAGAAATGGTATAAAACTCTTAAAAATCAATATTTTTGGAACGGAAAACTGTGGTTCACCTCAGGAGACTTCCACTATTAATATCCAATTGTTTATTTAACCAATTTTTAATATTAAAGATTTTTTATTGGTCCCCCCATTGCATTTTCTGAGGGTTTTGGAGGACCTATAAAATAGAGTTACCATGAAAAAATGGTTAAAGAAACGATTGGATATTATTACTGGGAATCTCCTAAAGATAAGCAAAGTCTTCCGATTGAAAAATATTGATTTTCAAGGATTTTACACCATTTCTATGAAAAGTTGTTTTTCTCTATATAAAATACATGGAAAACTTTGAGCGCTGTGAGCACTCCCTAAATATTTTTTGATTTCAAAATAAAAAAATAGGGGCATATTTGTTTTCAGTATGGAACAATACTAGGGGGTGGCAGCATTAAAATTCCGACCTTATTTTTTCACATACATTTTTGGACCACTTTAATCAACACTTTTAGGCTGAACTGCCAAAAGGTAGACATAATCTATTTGAACATAATGACTCCTATCTCCTCCATTACAAAATATTTGAACTTCTTTTACCAGCACGTTCCTCGTTTTTCGATTTGAGAAAGTTTTAGAGAGATCTAACAAGCAATATCGATTTTCACGTATAAACACTCGGATCGTTCCGATTAGCTACGCTATGAGTAAATTCATTGAAATCTTCTTCAAAAAAGGCTCAGACTGCAACTTAAAAGTACAGTTTCAAGCTTTTTGTTAATTGCAGGCAAAACGGCATTTTACAAAAATCATACTTCAAAATTCATAAACAAATTCTTACTATCAATTCGTATTTCAAAGTTTCGGATCGGGATTAAGGCAAGCAAATCCCGGGATTTCCGGGACGTCAAAAACACCGGGATCCCGGGATTCCGGGATCCCGGGATTGGCATCCCTAGTATGTACACATATCTTCCCTGCAGGGAGTGACGTTAGCTTATACCTAACTTTAGTCTGTTTACGCGAACACTAGTGCTAACTATTAACTGTGTATTTTGTTCGAAAAAAGCTAACTACTTTTGTGGGGCGATGGCCACAAAAAAGTCAGACCTCGGATACCTCTGCATTACATGTCAACTAACTTGTAACTAACTACTTTTGGACATAAAATATCAATAAGAAAAACAAAATATTTTTTTGTTTTTTTACTTTTTTATTTACTTATTTATTTACTTTATTTTATTACATTTCATATTTGTTTACATATTCTGCTCTGGGTGGCCCCATATTCGAACACCGTCAGACATAACTTCAAAATGATAGTATAAAATTTCGATCTTCCTTTTATTTGTCCTGAATATGAAAAAGAATCTGCGAAGTTCAAGAAAAAAAGTGTATTGAAAGTAATTTTTGTATGAGGATATTTAATAGAAACTTGTAAAGAAAACCAACTCCCGATTGCGTCTGCATGACTCCTGCACGACTTTACAATTCACTTTAAGTTGGTTTTGTCATAGCTTATTAAAAGTGAGGTATTAATCGAAATCTCGCCAAAAAGCTAACTATAAGTTGGTTAGTTGTAACAATTGATAATTTTTCACCGCAGGGTTGTACGGTATATGGACTAGGGTGGTCCAAAAACAGTAAAGTCGGAATTGTAATGCTCTCACCCACTAGGATTGTTTTGTGTCGAAAAGAGTATAACCCTATTTTTTTATCAAAGAAAATTTAGAGGTCGCTCAAAGCGCCCAAAGTTTTCCATGTTTTTTTATATAGGAAAAACATAACTTTTTATAGAAATGGTACCTAATTCTTGAAAATCAATATTTTTCGATCGGAAAACTCTGGTTCTCTTCAGGAGACTTTCCATAAAATTACCCAATGGTTAACATTTTTTAATTCTAACGATTTTTTTACTGGTCGCCCCATGGAGTTTTTCGCAGTTTTTGTGGGTTTTGGCAGACCTGTAAATTATAGTTGTATACAAGGAAAACTTTTGGGCGCTTTGAGCTATCTCTAACTATTTTTTGATTTCAAAATAAAAAAAATTAAGGTATATTTTTTCGGTAAAATTTCCGACTATACTTTTTCCGCATGCACCCTAACATGCACACACCCATATCCTCCGATGCATACGTACATACTTATGCACATACATATGTATGTATATATAATAGAGACGAATGGCCTCTCGTAGTTCGATGGATATTCGTGTTTGTATCATAAAATAAATCTAAAAGAACTGTTTGGGTATACTATTTATGGACGTATATATGCTAGTACCAGCAGTAAACAACTTCCTGCTCCCTAAAACATGTCACCTCACACTGTAGTCAAATTAATACATATCTAAATTGCTTTTCGATTGAGGGAAAACTAATAACTACTAACAGCAATTAAGCGCTTTTCTTATATACAATGTTATCCACTTCGAGCTGAGGAAAATAAAACACTGTAATTTGATGATAACACTGGTTTACAGCAAGAATGTTCAATGGGTGCCACTGTCCAATTCGAAAATCGATTTAAATTTTTATTCTATGGATAAGCTTTCCAGATATTTTCAATTTACCGTTATCCCACTTAAAACAAAAAGTGGTTAGACTTATTCGCGTATATCTTACGAACCAATTTAACAATCTTAATATGAAATACGGCAAATGAAAGCTAACAAAATTCTACATAGACCGTAGATGCATCACTTTTTGATAGATCTGATAGTTTATGATAAACTAATTACTCATTCCAGAACTTTTTTTTATGAAAATATGAAAAACTCACTTTAACAGAAGAAAAATTAAAAAAATAACAACTTCTGTGTCAAATTTTTGCCTTTGTGCTAAAGCCTGTTTTGCTACAAAAAAAAAAAATAAAGTTACTAATGAAGAAAATCGATGCATAAATAAAGAAGTAATGAGTGGTCAAATGAAAATGCGCAAAGACTTTTTCTATGAAATATGAGTATATTTTGTCTATGACTACGGGCCAATCACTTTAACCATATTTTTAGCTGATTTAAAAAAGTTAAATTAAATCAAGTTAGGGAACTTCCTATTCTTCTTAAACGGAATCGCTATATCTATAAATTATTTTATACTTTTTAGTTCTTCTTGTAATAAAAGCGTGTTTTTACTTTTTAATATAATTTTATTAGTTTGTTAAATTGGTTTATGAGATATAAGTGACTAAGTGGAACCACCTTTTGTTTTCAGCTGAATAACGGTAAATTGAAAATATCTTGAAAACTTATAAATATAATAAAAATTTAGATCGATTTTCGGAATCAGCGGGTGATTCTAAATAAATGATGGATAGTGATGTCTGGAGAACAAAAACCAATTAAAGGGTGTGATCCAGTGTATAAATCGAAATTATCAAATCTGGGGTAGTGAGCATTCGCAATTGACCGCTTTGAACTATAGTACCTACGAAAAGTGACTTCTTGAATTATAGTGTGAGCGGGTAGCGTTATCGGACTATACATTTCCGAGTGTGACCTGACCTGGACGAACTGTTATTTCAACAAGAGGGGGTGACATGTCAACAAAGCCGGCCAGTTGTGATTGTATTGCGCTAGATATTTCCAGGACACTTAATAGTGGGGCAAGGTACCTCGAGGCTATAATAGAGGCGCCCTCTCGTACTGGTACGCACGCGACAGTTAGCTTTTATGACTCTTATGTAGTGAAGGACTTTATCGACGCAGAAACGTCAACGACGATGGACAAAGACGAGAAGGCTTCAGTTGCATTCAAGAATCAATGCGCGCGGACCCATTGTACTAATATACATATGGCCGGGATGGGTGGTTCCGGGGAGGTATTTAAAAATTTGCGGTGGGGAACTAGACAAAAGTCATTTTCCGAAACTCTCGAAAACCCATAATTTTTTAAAATTCAGACAATATTCCTCTAAGACGTTGGATGAATTCAGCACATATTTATGTTACGTCTGCATATTTAGAGAATGTGTTAAGCGTCGTAATGTATGATAAAAGCTAATTATACATTTTCTATCAGTTTACAAACATTTCTTCTTTTTATTTGGCGCTGTAACCGTTTAAGCGATTTTGGCCGAGTTCAACGAATCACGCCAAACGTTACTCTGCTGTTCCAAATGACGTCAATTGGAAATGCCAATTGCAGCCAATCCATTCTCCAAATGGTCTTTCAGTCGCATTGGGGGCCTCACTCTTCCTCCTCTACCACTTGAATACTTTCAGAGCTGGAACATCGGTGTCTAATCGAACGACATGGCCAAACCATCGGAGCCGGTGAATTTGAATTCGCTGCATTATGTCCATGTCGTTGTAAAGCTCATACAGCTCATCGCTCCATTGTCTGCGATACTCGTCGTCGCCAATGCATAAAGGCCCGTAAATATTTGGCAGACCCTTTCTCTCGAACACTCCAAGAGCCGCCTCATCGAATGTTGTCATTGTCCATGCCTCCGCGCCACACAACAGCACAGGCATGATGAGTGATTTAGAGATGGTTTCGTATTAATTTCGTGAAGATACCAAATTCAGACATAACGGCGCATAGGTAACTCCTTTTAGTGCTGTTGAAAGCGGCTTTAAAGTCGACAAGTAGATGGTGAGTGTCGATCCTATTCTCGCTAGTCTTTACGAAGATTTCCAAGATAGTGAGTTTCCGACATTCAAATCCGCGTAGGCGCACTCAAAATATCCCTGTCACATACTTATATCACTTAAAACTAATTTGAATGTCCTTTGAATTTTACTAAGAGAGATTTAGAGACCCGCGGTATACATCTGAAAAACGTCAGGATTGGCAGATTTGGGACAAGTGATGCCAACTATCTCAAGACGAATTCCCCAAAATTCATGATTTTATGTCATTAATCTCTAGTAGAAACATGCATATAGAATACATATAGTTATGATACAATCTTTATTGGTATAGCAAGCTAGTAAAGCATTGACTTTATCTAAGAATTAAGCTACTATGGATAAAAACCCCAGAATGAAAATTGCCCGCAGATAAGAAAAAACAATTCAAAGTGACGATTGGAGATTTTAGAAGTTCGGTTTCACGTTTTAAAGTAAGATATAAACTGCAATAAAAGGGTCACACAAACGATAAAAACGGCTTTGCCGACATACATATGCTACTTAATTTGCCCATGAAAGATAGACTTAAGTTGTTCTGTCAAGATATAAGATTACAGTAAAAACGATAACTATCGGAAAACAAATGAAACATTTGAGACAAAAATCAGTGAAAAACCACTCCAGAATAAAACAATTTTAAAAGTTTTGTCGACCAAACTTTATATAAATATTAAGGTACCATGCAACTATTAATCCGTAATTTTGTAGCAACACGCCCGTGACACCGTGAAAATATTTGGGAAAGCAGTTCATTTACATAACCACAAGCGGTCTAACCAAATTTTCTTTGGGTATCATAATTTTTTTTTTTTTGAGAAGAGCATATTTACGTACATATAAACGTGTTATTTGATTTAGAATTTTAAAGTCAGCTGAAAAATTCGATTTGGTTAACCACTTAACAAACAATTCAAAAAATGCTAACATTTATCAGTTATTTTTAATTGAATGACATTTTATTTTTAATATTTTTATTGAGCTTTGTACCACGATTGTTT
>NW_016168079.1:14300-20029 GCF_001687245.7 Rhagoletis zephyria | reverse complement strand
GTCTTGTTGGGCCGTTTAAATGGAATTGCGCAGGAGTCTAATAGATATACATACATAAATATCAAATAAAAGGTCTTTTAACTACCAATCCAACCGTACCAACATATCGGTGCAATAGTTTTACAAGCTTTTGAAAATATTGAAAATCCCATATGTACCCCCTCCCCCCTAGCACCACACCAACATTTATTTTTTCCCCCTCACTCGCCGCTATACTGCACTTATTCCAAACGTTTTTTTTTAATTATCGAATGTGCTTTATAAAAACCAACGTCTTATTTAAAAGCAAATCTATTACAAAATTATTTCTGGCACATCTTCCATGAATCAGAGCTGTGGGTCTGAAAGTCTGAAATTGCTTCCATGGGCCAAAAATTGATCGACCGAACAAATTTTTCGACATATCCTCCATAGGATTTATGTCATGTTTCTGCGTAAAACTGAAGCGAAAGGAAAGATCAAGGTAAATTTAAATGCTTTACTAATATACATAGGGTATAAGGGCAAAGATGAAGGTGAATATGTAGATGAATAAGAGAATGAATTTAAAAAAAAAAGATAAATATAAGAAAAATATGAGGATGAGGATAACCATAAAAGTAAAGGCAGAGGAAGAAAGGTTAAGATAAAGTAATTGTAAAGAAAAGGATATACACATATACATGCATGTAGATAGACACAGATACAGGGACAACTCGCCATACGTTAATTCATCACAACCTTACTCACCACACCTTTCCTAAACTCTCCTCATCTGACCTTATCACATCTCACCTAAAATCAGCACACCTGAACTCTCACACACAGCTAATTTCACTACATGACATGACATGATATCACATTAAAGGACATCATATGATATGGCATCCTATCACATCACATCATTTTGTATTACATCACATAAAATCACATCACATCGCATCGCATTACCTGACATTATATAAGATATTATCACGTCATGGCATCTCACATCATATAGGTGAATATGATAGCACATGACATCACATTATATGACATTGCACGACGTGAAATCAAATGACATAAAATCGCATGATATGACAAGACATGATATGGCATGAGATCACATGATATGACAGCACGTGACATGACATCCAATCGCATCACATTACATTACCTCGCATAAACCCGCATCACATCACATCGCACTACCTGACATGATATAACATCTTATCACGTCATCGCACCTCACACATCATCTAGGTAAATAATATATAGAAACAAAGTTAAAGGAGAACAGATTAAGATAAAAACAAAGTTAAAGGAGAACCGATTAAGATAAATGTAAAAAAGGATAGATGTAGGGCATAAATATAACCGTATGCTTATAACATTATTTTAACTAGCCTTTCGTCTGATTCACAATTTCAAAGCGCTGAAGACATTTGTACATACTTGATTATGAGACAAACTACATAAATATTTAACGTAAGTTTCATTTCTCCAGTGTGACCAAGGCGCACTTACTTTTTTTAAAGGCTGCCGTGAACATGAAATTTTTGATCTAGTATTTTATGGAGGTATGTGCGGAACATTAGACTCCAGGAAAACATGTTTTTTTATTAAACTGATATTTCATTCTTCTAAATCTATTCTGTCAGGTTTCAAGCACATATTGTTAGGTTTGTAAATAAATTAATACATATATAGCAATTTCGTGACTTTGGTATTTTTTGTTTAATAAATGTACAGATTTATCAATGTATATGTCAATCAGTAGATACATACATATGTACCCGTGTTAATTTATACCAAAAACCATTGTCTCAGATTTAAAATATTGCAACCGGATTAAAGTTGCCTGCGATGCAGCTCTCAGCAAAGTTTTATGTATGCATATGTTTAAGTGATGCATTAGCTGTGCTTTATTTTGTATACATATACAAAATACATGTATGTACTATAAACATACATATGTACATATACAAAAGAATGCAAGCATATGCCACCACAGCCGTTTACATACATATATAGTATTTTCATGAGAATTTATCACATCGTTTGTATGTTCGACACCGTAAATTGCCATTCAGCTCATCAGCAGCATATCGAATCGAAGTGAATCCAATCGAAATTGAAGCGACGGTCAGTGCCGCTACTATGTCGCTGGCAAATGTAATTTATGTTAAAAAGGCACATACTTTCTTGCAAATGACAAATTTATGTCATAGTCATAGACAGTGTTGCCGTTGAGAATTTTCAGAAAGTCGCAAACAAGGGGTCATTGATGAACAAAAGGGTCACCATATTATTTTTTTCTTTTCTCAGCCAGCAAAAGAATAAATCTGTTCAGTTTAAAAAAGAAAATAGCGGGTCAAGATTTGCACAAAACAGGGTTGCAAACATACACTTAAATCTAGTTGCTGCAAGGAGAAGAGTTGCATTTCCTTTAAAAGTTTTTGAATCTTTGCAGTTTTAACAACTTTAAACGCATTTACAACTCAGAGAAATTGTTCTATTTTCTCTCATTCAACTTGGTATTTTGTGTAGAAATTTTCTGGAAAAAAAATTACAAACAGGGTTGCCAGATATGTATATGAAACCGTATAATTATTCCAAAAGCTCCACAGCTTACTTCAATTTCTATAGCAAAACAAAAACAGTTTGAAGAGATTAAACAAATATTTTGGAGTGGGGTTGCCACCTTTCTGAAAAGTTATAGTTGCGTTTATAACAATAATGAATGCTTATTAATAACACAATACCATAAGATACCCATATCAAACGGAAGGTGTTTGGCAAGCTTTAACACCAACGTGTTTTTGAGTAGGGCTGCCTCTCTATCAACTAAGGCTATCATTTTAATTACATATTTAGTTTATAATATTTAAAGAAATAAAAATATGAATTTAATTGAAAAATTTTATGTGGTGAGCTTTATGTTAAATTGTTTTAAAAAATTCATACAGATACACGTATTTGGAGATATAAGGTGGCAATCCTTTCCAAAAAAATAAAACCTTACTGCACATATAATAGGCGTCTGGATCTTATAATTTTTTGGACAGGTGGCGACTCTATTAAAAAAAAAAAATGACTTATAGCACATCAGAAGGCCAAGTCCTTTCATTTGACAGCTCATTGTTTAGTCCAACGAACAGCCCACATCTTATTTTTAGAATTGTATGATACAGATGGTAAAAGTTATTGCTGCTATTTTAGAGATTACTGCATCTCCTCATCCGATTTCTTCATCGAGTCAATAAAATTTTTGAACATAAATTGTTGTTAGGCCAAATAAAAGTAACAAAATTGGAAGATAGTGAGATATAATATTATACACTACTCCTTTACAAGGTTCGATTTCCAAGTAAGAATAAAAAAAAAATTTTAAATCACCAACTTAGACCATTTTCACAAACAATAATTGCAATGCTTGAATTTTAGGCGCTGTGCATAGGATTAAAAAGTGAACTCGATGAAGACGTCTGATGAGTAGATGTAGTCATTTCCGAAATGGCAGCTATAACTTCTACCATGTGTAAATTTTTGTTATTTTTCCACAATTTTTTTTTTTTCATTAGAAAGCCTCAAACTCAATAAAATTGTTATAAGGCCATAAATAACAAAAAAAGAGGAAGTCTTAAAAATATATACATATTTTATAATTCCAGTGAAAGTTCTGCAACTTTTTTGCTGAGGCACCCAAATAACATACATACATACATATTTATGTATGTATAAATGTACTTTATTGCTTTCCCATTTTGGTCCTAATTTATTGATTCTAAATAGATTCCCTACAAAATTTGTGCTCATTGGCTACATTTGGTACATTGTTTACATATATGTACATATGTATCTAAGTTTGATTGGCAATTGAGTTAGGTAATAAGGCAATATACCAATGTAATTGCAGCAATTTTGTTACTTTATGGTAGCGATTTATATGTATTTTAATAAATTTGTCATTTGCGGTATTCATTTGCTTGTATAGCAGTACGATGTAATTTGCAAAAGACTAATGGCCATATTCATAAAAAATAAAGTAGGTTTAAAAAGCTTTATAAATTGACTTTTTCATATATTTTTCAATTTATAACCCCTTTTATAAAGCTACTTTATTTTTTATGAATAAGGCCATAAATTTGGTTTTTGTGAAGGCACTGCAGGGAATTATAATAAAACTGAATATCTACATACGTTCGATCTATATATAATACAGTAATTGCGTATTTTAGGAATCGCCATACCTGATAATGAAAAAAATTCAGAGACCAAAAACGACGCCTTTTTTAAGAGAAATTTTTTCGTCTCTGTATAATAATTATTTACGAGAAATATCTTTTTTCGTCTCGTGGGATAATTATTGTCAGATGGAAATTATTTATTAATAATTATAGAGCAATATTTAATATTATTTCTTATAATCTTTATGGTCTCTGGAAAAATTTACGAAAGTGGTTCTAAAAATCCATGAAGTTTTTTTTTTTTGAATTTATTGGTTTCGCCATGGAAAGCAACATGAAATCAGACACGAGCTCAGCAATAAAAGCACAAAAAATGCATACATATCTACATATGTATGTAAAATCCAAAAGAAACAATAAAAACAAATGCACATTCAGTGCTGCACCCTCCCTAGAGTTTGTATAATCCTTGCATGCGCCGGTTCATAGTTGTATTAAAATCAATATTTGACCGTTTCGCATATCACTAATATTTTTTTATTTATTTTTCTTTTTTTAAACGACGTTGATAGTCTATAGTGTGATTTAGGATAGCAATAACAGTTTCTTTAGTTTGCATTGCAATATTTATTTACCATTTAAGCTGACCATTATACAGTGTACCAGTTGGAAAAGTTTTCAATAGTAGAACTAATGAAAAAAGAACATTAACAGACCTTGTGATACGTAATGTATTCATCATCAATTGGAAGCAGATGAGTAAAAGTTTTTGTTGTTGGCTTATGACAAGTGACAATTGACATTATATGTACATAAGTATAACTAGTAAATAGAATTACCAATTAATTTCCAACAGTGCATGCTAGCACTTTCATTGCCACGTGATGTTAATTGAAATGAAATACTGATACAAATATTTACATGCGCACACAATAATCCTTTCACACATACATATGTATGTAACAATACATATATAAAGCTATAGGGCTAAGCGTCAGGGATATGATTTACTATTTACATACATATGTACATACATGCAAAAATTCTTCAAAGGAATAAAATCAGCGTTGAAAGTATGAAGAAGTGTGTACGGCTTGTATATTTTGATTATGCTCATAAATATATTTACATACAAATATATAAATAAGCTTCAATTATACAAATATTTGCGAACTTGATTGATGAGATACTTCGCTCTTCAAACACTTAAATATTCCATTAATGTAGAGCTTAGGGCGCTTTTAGGAGAAGGTTAATCCAAACGCTTACCTGAATTCGCAAGGAACATCATTTTTAGCCTCCATTTGACATTGTTTCATTGTTCAATCACTTAACAAAATACACAAACTTATTTCTTTCATGCTCAACAGCATTTTACAATTGAACATTTCGAGCCCTAACCGCCAAAATAAGGTAAGCGCCATTTTTTGACGTAGAATACGTCTTACCTTAAGGTATGGGGGCTATGTTCAAATGTTGTAGTTGTAATTTTTAGAGCTTCACAAAAACGCTTATTGCACGAGAACTAATAAAGCGATTTCAAAGAAAAGTGTGGCGTTTCAAAGATAAAATTCCAAACCT
>NW_016168079.1:0-5092 GCF_001687245.7 Rhagoletis zephyria | reverse complement strand
TTTTTTCCCTTTTTATCGCCTAATTGCAGACAGCACACCATGTCCAAGCTATCGCGCGCCATCAAGTTCATCTTCGCCATTTGGGTGACGGCGTTGCTGCTTGCCCTGCCGCAGGCAATGCAATTCTCGGTTGTGTCAGAGCAGGGCGGCACCTCGTGCACGGTAAGTTCACCGCTTTTTTAAATAGACTTGATTACAAAAGACAAAAAAAAATCTGAAAAGTACGTTTTAGTTTCAATATTGCAGTGGTGACCTTTACCTATGCCTTTGAAACACCTACATATGTACTTGTATTTGTCTGTCATATTCAGTCGATATTTAAACTCATACGCGTGTGTGTGTGTGTGTGTGTGTTCGTTTCTTATCTTTTCTCATTCACAGATTGGCAATCATTTTGTCGAGCATGTTTTCGCCGTTTCGGGCTTTATCTTCTTTGTCGGTCCCATGACGGCAATTTGTGTACTCTATGTACTAATTGGTATAAAGTTGAAGCGTAGCCGATTGCTGCAGGCAGTGCCACGGCGTAGTTTTGATGTGCATCGCGGGATCAGCGCACAAAGTCGTGTGATCCGAATGCTGAGTAAGTAGCCCAAGAAGTTTGGAGAGCCACAAGAGAACAAGTATTGAAAAACTAGTAAAATAGCACTGTGCAATTGTAATTTTAGGACCTGAACAAAAAAATGCATTTTCTTCGTATGACACTGGCTTACAGCAAAAATTGTTCCATGGTTGCCACTAACCAATTCCTATGTCGAATTGCTCGCTGCTTCCGAAAATCGAGTTAACTTCTTTTCTGCGGATAAGTTTTCGAGATATTTGCAATTTACCATTAATCGGCTACAAAAATAGTTCCACTTATTCACCTTTATCTTATGAAGTAATCAAATAATCTTAATACAAAGTATGATAAATGAAAGCCAAGAACATCCTCCATAAATCGTAAAAATATCATTTTTCGATAGCCCTGATCGTTGTATAAATAAACTAGGGACGAGTGGTCAAATGAAAATGCCGAAGAAGCTTGTTGCAATCTAGAGACTTTTCTCTTTCTCTTTCCTTTCTTACGTGAGTTCAAAAACATCTACCAGAAAGGAATAGTAAAATCACTGCATAAGCATACAGGCTCCAACCTGTATGCAGACATTTTGGTTAATCAGGTTACTAAATGGACTTATAATGGCAACCACCACATCAATCCGAGTAAGACAGAACTACTTCTCGCAACTAATGCTTTAATTGGGCGATTCCGCTCTCAACTTTCGAAGAGTCAAAAGATTATGAGGATGATATCGGTTTCCTTTTATTACTGTATGCGAAATTCGAAAGTTGTTTGCTTACCATATATTTTTTGTTCATCATACGCCATGGCGCACTTATTCTATTAAAATACCTGTTCGGCGCTGTAAATCAATTGTTAATATCTTACTTTTGTTGCTATCTCTTAAGCTGGTAATAAAATATTGCTCCGTGAAATATGCAATGCTAGAATTTCTAAATTTTTCGGTAACGTGCAGAAAGACCTGTAAATAGCATCTTTTACAAAATACTCTCGAAATAATAAAAAACAATTTGGCAGTTATTAATTGGACCTATTTATCATCAAACTTACATAATTCTTATAAACATGCAATACTCGAAATGTTTACAAATCCCAACACGCGCGTAGCTTGAAGCCTGTTGCTTTCGATAATTTATACCCGCCGCGGCACAGCAAACAAATTTCGTTCGAGCAAACAAAGTAAAACTCATTCAACCAGTTAAGCTGTCAATAAGCCTTAAACCACATTATCACTTACATCACTTTCAAATCGCCCTTTACTTCCGGTAAACATGCCTGCATAAATATTTACACAAAGGGTATTCAGAGTATACTCGTTAAGGTCTTGATTCGGTATTCGGCAACTCCCACCATTGTTTTGTTTTTGTAAATTACCGAATATGTCGTTACCAACTTAATGAGGTGGCAGTTCTGATAATGTGATAACACATGCGTTAAAATGTCAGCTGATTCATTTTTGTTACTAATTTGCTGGGATTTTCTCGCGCGAAAAGTGCATACATTTTATCAAAAGTTCAATAAAACATTCTGTCGTGGAATTAATAAAGTTTTATAAATTAAAGAACTTCTAGTCAGCTGATTCGAGGGTAATTTTAACCAGAAATATAATAAGGGCATTCGAAGTTGAAAGTATTACCAGATAACGAATTAATACATTAACGAGGATAGTCTGAATACCGTTATAATTTTGTGCGAGTGCTAACAGTAAAACACCCGCTCAAGGCAATTAATGTCATATATTGCACAGTAGGCGCCGACCGCCTACACCATTTCCTCCCTTATATATGAATATTTTTTCGGAGGTGTGTAAGGTATAACTACACTACTGCTTACTGTAATCGAATGCTTAAGGAGCTGACTTGATTGCGTGCACCAACTGACATACGAAGCCTACATATTTATTATTATTGTAAAATTTTTCACAAGATATGAAAAATAGATGTAGTTTCGCATTATCTATAATTCTGCATCAAAAAATAAATAAAAAATAGTGGACTTGGCACATTTTCACCTAATAATTTCAACAATCGTAAAACAGATATGCACACCTGTGGCATGAACGGAAAATGTGTTCCTTGTTGACATAGTGATGAGGGATGGTTGCCTTTTAACAAAGTTGCGTTATCGCGTGACAGCTGAGTGTGGTGTTTTACGGGAGTGTGGTTGCTGAGCAAACACTTACCAATATCAAAAGCAAACAAGTTATATATATGAAATAACCTCAAGAAAACTTTGTGCGGTGCTTAAAGTAAACTTTGCAAAATGGTATAAATACAATATTTTTAGGTGGCTGCATTTCTTTTTGTAAAAATAAATATAGCAGATTCGGGTATAAGTAATCATTTTTTTCTTTACTGAATAGAGCTGAGTGAATTTTTGAAAAAAAAAAAAACATATCGTCACTAGACACGAATAGAGATGCACGCGTGTTTTAACGTCAACAATGTTAAGAGTCTTTCTTAGCTAAAGTTTTTTTTCGCGGTCAGCTTTTGAGCTCGCGTCTTTATTTGTGTCTTCATCCACAAAAGATCGATACAATTTTTCCTGAGGAATTATAAAATCGATTATATTTTCAGACATCTGCCAAAATATTTCGGAAAAGTATTACGATTTGCGTGCCCATTTGAAAAGACAACCAAAAATTGAATTTTTTTTAAATAACCACAGAGGATACAAGGGTCTAAGCTTCAAAGATCTGCAAAAAAAATATTTAAAAATTGTATGAACCGAATCAAAATATTCCGATTTTTGTAAGAAGATTTTTTTTGTGATGCACCCTAATGCAATTTGTAATATATGCAGTGCTGCCAGGTAGTTGAACAAAGAAATCGTAAAAACGGTTCTCGCAAATAGTCCTTTTTATTGAAAAATTGTCAACACACAAAATATTCAGTTTGTAGTTAGCTGAAAACATACTCACTTTTTTGCGATATTATCATGTAAAAGTAGTCAGTTGAAAGCAACGTAGAGTAATCGATGCATAGTCGCCCCTAGTTGAAAAATAGTGAACTTATAGTGCATTTATAGTTAGTTGAGTTCCCTACATGGATGGAACAAAACAAAAATTTCGCATAGAATAAAATTTTGGCTTCAGCCTTAAAAGCATTTATTTTTTTGTTATTAATATACTGCGAACATTTATGTATGTATTTGTAGTACCTCGATAAATACGGCGATTTTACGTCCAATTGGCAAATACATTGGCTGCCCGTTTTAATTCGTATCTTAGTTTTGGTTACCCTTTATTATTAAATATCAAAATTGTTTTACTTATAAATTTAGAAAACTAATACGTAGTTTCACGAAAGCAATTTAAGCGAAAAAGAATTTTTGATTTGAATTTAATATGAATACTGACAGAATTGAAAAAAAAATCATTTTTTTCACTTAAATTTCTGGTGAAACCGCATAGCCAGTATGTATGTACATACATATTTTTATGATTTGAAAATAAATGTAATTTCACAATTAAATAAACCTCTCTTTCACTTGCCTTTTTTGCTGCGTGTTTCCTCTTTCCTCCGTTTTTGTGTTTCCTTGTTTTCTTTTTTCTTTATTTGCATGTCGCACCATTCGCCCACGTTTGTCCTCATTTCCGCGCGCAACATTCAACAGTTGCCGTTGCTGTGGCGTTCTTTTTGTGCTGGGCACCCTTTCACGCACAACGCTTGATGGCTGTATACGGCAGCAGTGCCAACATTGAATCGCAACTCTTTAAAGATGTCTTCGAAGCTGTCGACCTTATATCCGGTGTGCTGTATTACCTATCGACGTGTATTAATCCGCTGCTATACAACATCATGAGTCACAAATTTCGTGATGCTTTTAAGGTAAGTTAAGTCGCACGCGAATGTGAAGTGATTGAGTGGTGGGCGGGGTCATAAAACAAAATTAAATGCCGGAAATAACTAGATTGAAATACGAGGTCTGCATGCGAAAGCGTAAGTTGCCCTTTGATATCAAATGTAGGTATTGAAATGAAGTTGTAATTCAAATTGATAAGAGCACGTCCTGAATTCGAGTATTTTTAGTAAAAGTATTCCAAAGAGGGCAAAAATACATAAACTATAAACATACATAAGTACATATGTATTTTCGTATATATACTTATACTCATTGAGGTAATAACCAGGTCTGAGCGACGACGACTGCGACGGCGAAAATTAAGCAAAAATTAAATACTGTTTTATACCAATTCGCTTGAAATTTAGTACAGGTCTGATTATGGCAACTTAAAGTAACTTAGAGGCTGTCACTTAAAAATTCTCTTAAAGGGATATTGCTTATATTTGAACTCCGCAACTTGTCTTCATTTTCTGTTATATCATTTCCCTGAATTTAATTAGTCTTGTTCAACACTCGCCTTCATTTCACTGCATTTCAGCTCTGTGCCTCTGTTCTGCGTCTTTCGTAAGACAATTTTCAATTCTGGCAACTATCTTGAAAGCTCTTCACTGAGGAGGTCTTAGCGTTATGATGTTCACCTTTTAGCAATAGGTTTTTTTTTACTTAATTAAAAATATATATATATAT
>NW_016168077.1:0-20031 GCF_001687245.7 Rhagoletis zephyria | reverse complement strand
ATACGTAAGTACAAAAAATTCTTACATACAAATGTGTACATTTGCATACTGTACATACATATGTATATGTATATGTACTCATATCTGGTCGCATATGTGGAGTAAATGTTGACATCTGTATATCTGCATAATACCCACTGACGCCACATCCAAGTAAAGCAAATCTAGTAATTGTTGTAAGTTCCAATGTCACAATTTAATAAATATTAATTAATAAATTAGCTTTAATCACAATTAAGCTCATAGCTTAACTGGTATTAACTAATTGAAGTGAATAACAAGCTTAAGAAACTTTTTGTTTTTTTGTTTGTTTTTTGTTTTTTCTTGTTTAATTATGTAAAAACAAGCATGCATATGTACATCAATTTGTACATTTGTGTCTCCTCATACATATATGTATGTCCACGAATGCATGTATTAGTATTCATATGTAGGGATTTTAATTGTTTTTGTCGCATTCGCAAGAAAACGGCCCTTCAACACTTTATTTAGATCCACTAATTTATATACTTCAAAATATTTGGAAGATCGTTAACGAATAAAAGCAACAATAGCGGGCCCAGGTGGCTGCTCTGAGTAGACCAGATGTCGCATGAATTACCCAAGATGAACAATTTTTTTTGCCCACTCTCGCACCGGCAATGCCGTCTCCTCGGGAGTTCAATCAGAACTCATCGCAAACGAAGAGCTTCAGTTGGTTAGAGAGACCCGCGTAACTCTGGTGCACTTAACAGAGCAGGATAAACTTATTTTTATCCAGACTTCAGCGCGGCATACCTAATGTGACCAACTATTTCATAGCCCAAAGAAGTATAGCTTAGGTTGGGTTAAGTTAACACCGAGAACCGATTACGAAATTTCGAATGCGGCTAATTTCCAACACTGAGAGCTCAGCGTTTGTTCAGAAGTGCGATCCGAAATGCTTCCATCTTAGCCTGGCGAAGGTTGGACAACCTAAAGGAAAGTGTGGAGATGATTCCACTTATCTTCCTCTTGACAGCTGATACAATAGGATAAGTTGAAGTTCCTAGTCTCACCGCATGAATACCAATCGCACAATGGCCTGAACCCCCATCACTAGCCCTTGAGAGGTGACGTGTTTTAAAGTGCCCTATAAAAAAGTCTTCTTTTTATTTTTTATGTCACAAAAGGATCCAGTTTCCCTAAGCCTAATAGCTGTTCGTGCTGCGACATTTCTGCCTGCAATATCCGCTGGCGCCGTGTTCCACATATGTATGTTAAGCGCCAGTGTAGCTGTGGTTCCTAATGCTCCGTTAAATCTTGTTTTCCAAGTGTAGCCTTTTCTAGTTAGTTCCACCAGACAAGGGTTCCTTTAAACAATATAGGCTTAACACTGGTTTCCTAGAGCTAATGAATTCGTTTGGGCGAGAGACCCCACCTTTTACCGATAGCTCCCCTACAGCAGTAAAAGGCAACCGAACCCTTTCCGCCCCCTTTCCACAATGTTAGGCTTCCACGACAGCCGTCGTTGATCGCCCAACTAGTTACGTGGTTCAGGTAACCTTGAGCCAGATCAAAACGGGTGTATAGAAATCGTCCCTTACCCAAAAGTTCCACATCATCTACATAGGCGATTACCCGCTAGCCCTCTCTTTCCAGTTCCTCTAGAAGGACGTTTACAACAGCAATCCAGAGTAGGAGAGAAAAAGAACACCACTTCGTGTAGTGCTCCTATTGACGCTGCACTCAATGCAGACGCCGCTCCCCCGCTCCGCCACGACAGTTCTGTCACAAAGTAAGCTGTAGATAAGCCTTATTAGGTTAGTTTTAACCCCAATTTATGAATATTCTTGACTATTGCCTCTGGAGTGACATTGTTGAAGGACCCTACTGCATAATCTTCATGCGGGAAGGATTCCTCGGAGCACTTTACCAATGTATGTAGGGCGGTATTCACCGACCCTTTCTTGCAATAAGCATATTGAGCTCTTGAAAGACAGTCACGAGAAATCGCGTTTCTTATGTACTGGTCTATCAGTCTCTATAGAGTTTTTAGCAAAAGGCAGCGCTTAGTAGTGACGTTACAAAAACAATAACAAAAACGCATGGGCGAATTCCTTTGCACATATTTAGTCTTTACATAATTATACATGGCCAAAATTTTAGTAGCACATACACTCGTATGACACATGTCTAACGTAAATTCAAATACATAGTAAATATAAGACGTACTCACCTCCATACATAACGAACAGCGTTATCTTCAACATTATCAAATTGGGATTTATGCATTATGCCGACAGAATTCGGCAAATTTTGACGGTTTCACCTTCTCCATCTCGGCCAAATCAACAGTTTCGGTTGCAGTTTCCTCAGCACCCATTATTGCCATTCCCACAAACTTTCGCCACTTTTGAAAATGCAAATGCTATTTCAATGTCTGTGTCGTAGCTGTGTGACGTAGTTGCAATTGCGCAACTATGTTGTATGTAGATATGTAAATATTGGGCAGCAACACTACTACAGAGTCAGGTGCTGCTATTGAGCCTACAGCTTCTGCTGCTGCTGAGTGACGTTAAAACTCCCACAGCCACCACGGCGTAGGTACGGTGGGCGCGCGCGCGCGCAACTTCTTTACAAACAGTGGTCAGTAAATTATTTTGCTGAATGTTTGGCTGCCACCAAAATGTAAACACCATAAATATCACTACTTATAACCAAACGTAACTGCGCAGTGCTAATGGCGGTAATGTTGGTTGACTGGTGCGCTAGACGTTGCAAGTGGTGAGTTGGTTGTTGGATGTACCAGAATATATGTAATACCGTTAGATTTATAGTTACGCATTAAATTAGGTTTAACACGATAACTCGTGAGAATTTAAACTATATTTAGTTAGCAGAGATTTGATATGTAGGCGCCTACTAACAGCGGCGCTGGTTTGCATATGCGCCACTCACCCACTCGCTCACGGCCTGCTGCTGGTTTGGCGGGGGAGTGAAAAAAAAGTTACACCGTCGCGACCGAGCAAACGACAAACCAGTTGTGTAGCCTGTGCACGCGCTACTCTTTCAATGTTGATTTTGCTGCTGCACTATTGTATTGGTTTAAGAGCTGCAAATGTATTTGCCTGGAAGCTGTAATCTCTGCGCGCGCGTTTGTGTGTGTGTCGGGGTGTGCTTCCACCTCCGTTTATATGATTTAGCTGTACACCTTCACAAAATGTTGACTTTCGTTGCTACGCCGCTGCTTTGCTGCCTTCGCGTTCGAGTATATCGGCGCGCTCAAATTTCGTTATCATCCGCGCGACGTTTTTTTGCATGAATGTGCGCTTACCTATGTATGTATGTTTATATGTATGTAATAAGCGCGCGCGCGCGCGATGAAACACTTAAAATTAAACGTCCGTTCGTCTTGATTAAATTCAATTTAAGAAGATAATCAGCGATTTATTTCAATTCCATTCACAGAACACACAAAACACACACAAATAAAATCACTAAACCAAAAATGTTCCGTTTATGTATAAGTAAAGTCAGCAACTAAGCGGCTACTTTTTGCCGTCACAGCGCTGCGCTAATACGCTTTGCTTCACTTTGCTTACTTAGCTTGCTTGCTTGCTTACTAAATTCTTTCTTTCACTACTTAGATAGATAGTTGCTCGTAATTTTGGTGTGGTGGTGTGCGCGGGGGTGGCTGTGTGTGTGTGCGCTTTCCTTAGCTTTTAAGCTGCGCTTTCAATTTGCGTGAGCTAGTTACGAGCAGTTTTAGTAGCAAAAAGCAAATTAAAAAAATAAAATAAAATAAAAAAAATATTTTTAAATCCAATAAAAGTTCAGCAAATGGTCGCAGACAACGATGTTGGCATTGAAAAAATGAGCTGGTAGACAGCGAGCAGTTATGATTAATTGATTTTTAATTCGCAAATTTTTCGGTGTTTTCGTGAGAAATTTAACTAAATTATTATTTTTTTTTTTTTTTAAGTTTTTAGTTTCCTTTTTAAATATTTGCAAATATTCCAACACAATTTTTTTTATATAAAATTCTGTTATGCGTAACTAAATATATTTAACACGTTGGAAATTTTCCACGATTTGAAAATTAGCTCAGCAGCCCAAAAGCTATGTACATACATATGTAAGTGCAGCGCTTATTTTACATTTTTGTAATGCTTTTTTTTGTTTTGTTTTAATTTTCGCGTATCCTTAACACTTTTCTTGCATTTGTACGTAAATTTTATAGCGCCTCCTTAATTTTTTTTTTCTCTCACTTATACAAATCACAGTTGATTAAGTAGTTTTCCTGTTTTTTTTTTTCTTTCCTTAAATTAAACTCTGCCACTTTATTTCGTTATCTGCTCTGCTCAGCTGCCTGCCACACTCGCTGTGTGTATGTCCAAACAAAGACTAAATTCGTTTTATCACTTAGTCAAAAGTTTTATAAACAGATTTTTCTTTTCGTTACACTTCTTACTGTCAACGAGCTGCTCGTTACATTTTCCTTACGATCTTTCATTCAACGGCATTCTACACTGTCCAAACACACACACCACCTATTCCTTGCCCACAATTCTTGCGCTCGTCACCATATACATAAATACCCATGTATGTGTGTGTATACTTGCATTTCATCACTTCGCTCGGATCTCAAATTAACTGTGCTTGATCTTGATTGTGCGCCACAACAGCGATTTTCACTCTGACTGTGCAATCATCTTCTTAGAAAGATCTGATTTTGTGTATAAAATCTTGCAAAAAAAAACAAAAAAAAAACAATTTACTAGTCAAATTGTGCTTACTTGGTAGCTGTGTAGAATGATGACAGCGAGATAAAGATAAACGTTGTTGAAGAAAGCACTGATAAAATCGCACACCAAGTTTACGCTGGCTGCGACTATGATAAGAGCTGTTTTCAGAGATAGCAGAGCGATTGCACCACTGATGGACAGTGGAATATATTTGTGCTATTTTGGGTGACTATTTTTGCTCTTACAAAAAATACATTCCTACATCTGTAAATACGAGGACAAATGCTAGGTTAGGTTAAGTTGAAATCGTCTAGAGAGAGTAACGCCCCCTGGGGTGTATTGTGGATTGCCCTCACAGCCTAAGTACCTGATCGGCAATGACTATGGCTTTGCAAATTGATTAAGATTAATGAAATATGATTTGGATTTGTTGATCCCCTGGCTGGTGGTTACGGTATTTTGCGGTATACCTGAGTATACTTGGGTGACACGCAGCAGAAATGGTCGGTGGGCAAATGCCGTGAACGCCTCTGTGCCACTAAAACCCTGGCCTGGCAAGAGAGAGGGGCATTCCGACAGGCCACCACAATTTTGGAGCGCTATCTGAGAAGCTTGCTCGCCCACTTCAGTGGGCCAAAATGGTGTTTTGCGGCTGGCAGGAGGCGCGAGGGTCGACAACCAAGGGCGCAAGTGCAACGCAGGTTGTCACGTGGCAAAGTTCGCATTAGGGGAGATGTCCTCCTCAGTACTTCTGCAGTATTTTTCTGGCAACACTTTAGCTGTAATCAAGGCAACCGTAGACTCACTGCTGTAAAGTGTGTCGTCAGTTAGGGTGTTTAACATACACTCTGATAGCCAGGCGGCCTTCAGGTCCCTGAACGCTATGATGGTGCACTCGAAATAGGTAAGGGAATGTCTGACCTCTCGATCAGTTGCTTCGAGTACTTCCTAAATAGGCTCATTTGGGTGCCGTGCCACAGTGACATTGCCCGAAATTGAGTGGGTGATGATCTGGCAAGGCAATTCACACTTGAAACGTTATCAGCGTTAATAGAGCAGCTGGGAGTGACTCGGTGCTCCTCCGGTTCACTGCTGGACGGTTGGGTCTCATGTGCGCTAAGCTAGTGCTGAGCTAACAAGAGGACATATTTTCTTTTGGTTTGACCACTGCTAGCAATCGATTTATTTGGCGTTAAATTCCAGTAAATGTAATTCTTTGAAAAAAATTTTAGATTTAGTATTTATTGGTCGGTAATCACTTTCTAGACCCTGGAATTTTGCTTGTGCCTTATGCAATATATATATGTATGTACATTAGGATGGCCCAAAAACGCATGAGAAAAATTAAAGTAGGAATTTTAATGATCTCACCCCCTAGGATTGTTCTATACGAAAAAAAAAAATTANTCCACGGTTTTCCCGACTTTGTTCAGTTCATGAAAATAATGCCGCTATTTAGTTTGATAAATTTTTCATTTGAAATTCAAAACTTGCTAGTATGCAGCTTAATTAGCACTTAGAATTATATACATATGTACAGTTAATACACTTTATGCTGTTCCCTCTTCTTCACGTCGCTATCAGCCACCATTATAATCGTAAACCGATGAGTAAATTTCCAGCAATTCGGTTGATTTGGTCAAAATTAGTTTGGAAATTTGCAATTGCGCAATAACAGAAGAATTCCAGAATACAAAGCGTTCATGCATTTCGTTACAAAAAAAATAGATGTAGGCAATTTTTTGACTTTTTCCGCGTAAAAAATCAGAACTTGTTTTGACAGAACCAAATACAATTTGCAACTGATGGAGGGTGTGGGTGACAGAATTGTGGAAAATCCAGAGTGTTTTTTTTTGTTATTAATTATTTATGTATGGGTGCATATATATGTATGTGGATATAAAAGCAAGTACATATGTATGTATGTATGTAAATGCTCTTACATATATGCATTAGAGATAGCTTAAGCAAACAAGTGATTGATATGTATACATATGTAAGTAATTGTGTTCCGTTACCATGAATTTGAACCAATGCACTATGGGCCATCAAACGATAAATAGTGGGCAATATTCGAAATCTTATCGAAATGGTTTAAAACTTGCTACGGGGGGGTATTCTGAGTCGGTGATTACGACTCTCAAGTTAGATTTTAAAAATTCAAAATGGCGCATCCAATATGGCGGACAATATTGTGAAAAGTAATCGGAATTGAAACTTTATTTTTTACTTTATTTTTTTTTGCAAAAATTTTAATTCCAGTTTTAAAATAATAATAAGATTAAAGTGTGGAAGAATCGATTAAGTTTTATTCTTCCTCATCATCTCTCCTAACTTATCTCAGCAACTCGGAAAACTAAAAATTTAGAATAAAATATCTATACGTAGCGATAAACACTTATAAAGGACCAAATCAAAATTGCTCACGCGATACAGCGCCAGTGAGGAAGATGAATAAAATAAAAAATTTCAAAATGTGCAAAATTGAGCAAACTTATCTCAAAGTACATTTAATGGAGAATAGATTTCATGTGTTTTTTTTGTGATGTGAGATCGTACACAGGAGTACTGCGGAACGACAGCGGGCCCTATTCATAAATATTAACGCCTGACTCAATAAAAGATGTCGAATCATTTAAAGCAAAGGCTATTATGAATTATGTTTTTCTATCTTTTTATTTTACTGCATCTTATTTATAAGAAACAAAAGACAAAAGGAAAATATTGTTTGGAAAGAAATATTGAATTTTACTATACACCGGACATGCAAAATTTCAAGTACAACTATTTTAGTCAATATGAAATTGTGATCACAATATTGTGGCAATTGCTAAAATATTTTACTAACAGCCTAACCTTTAATACTGTATATTTTCGCTATTAGCATCAAAAATTAAAAATCTAAAGTTGACTTTTGACCGTTTTTGAATGCCTTCTGGCCCTCTGTGCAATGTACTCCTATAGATGATTTATTTGGCGGCAGTTGGCGGCTAATGGCTTTATCGAAAGATTGTTAACACTTTGAATTGACTTTTACATTGAAAACGGTTGCCAGCGAAAAATGCGAACACATGTGGGTAGATGGATTCATAATACACGTGGATGTTTTTCTGTTGAAATTCGATATTTTGCCAAAGTCGAACACGTGCTTTAATATCATTTTTTATTTGCTATCAGGTGGGATTTGCTTTCAATTTATAATTAATCCTACATGTGCATGTACTTATGTTTTTCTTACAGGTGGTGAGTAAAATTTTGAGTACAAATTACATTGTCATGGAAGTTATGAAGATACATAGTCATACAAATGCACATACCTGCATAGGTACATATGCGCTAGGGTGAAGCGAAAAAAATAAATTTTTCCTACTGGAAGTTCATTTGACACTGTCAGCCTTAAAGACAACTAGAAAATATTTGAAACATAAACACAACCACAAATACATATACAAAGCTGATAAGAATATGGTATATTAGGGTGGTCCTTAAAAAATCAAATTAACGATTTTTTCAGTCTCACCCCCTTAATCGGTAATACCACGGTCACGGATATTACAAATAAATTTTGGTCCCGATTGGAGACGGTTAAGTAGTGCCGCAAAGGGGTCCAATCGGGATCAAGGGGGTTTAGTTTTAGGAAATCTGATGTAAAAATTTGTTTCGTACATTTAAGGACCCCCCTATGGTACATACATATGTTCATTTATGCATACATACATATATACTTTAGCTAATTTGATTTGTCGCTGTCATGCCAACAATAAAGTAGCGGAGCGAAAAAAGATTGCGAATGAAAGTAAATATAAGAAATTCTTGCACAAATAAAAAATAACACGCCAAGCCTCAAATAAGCATAATCTAAATTAAATTAATTCGGCAAGATACATATGTATGTACATTTAAGGTGTTTGCTCCCCAAAATTATATAATTAATATCTCAATACAAGTGTACGTTAAATTACTTCAAAACACACAAATGGAACAAGTTTTTCGGACAGAATTACTCTCTGCCCCATTAATATGTTAAAGAGTTGTCTGATTTTACATACATAATTTCCGCAGTTGGAACAAATTCAGAAGCTCCATTGAACTTGAAAACCTGTTCAAATGTGTTTATGCATGTATGTATGTAGAAATACGGATGTGATGATTATGATTTTCGGAAGGTTCAAATTTAGTCTTAATTAAATTTTTAATTTTGCTCGAAATGAAATGTGATACTAGGCAAATTAAAAAACACGCAAAACACAGCCCGAAGTGCCGGCAACGAAATCAACAAGGGAAAGATTTGTTTCGCAGGTTTCGCAAATTTTAATTTATTTCTAGGTTATGTGTATTTTAATGTATCGAACGACATAAATATTGACACGAATCTCATGAAAATTCACTTAACCCTGATACACCCTTAAATGAATGGAAATTAAAAAAGAACTATATGAGATTAAATGGTAGTTTATCTTTAAATACCTCCTTTTTAAATTATGATGGCCTTATTTTTTTACTTTTGAATTAATTTTGTTATTTGTGAACTAAATTTAGCCCACAAAACTTAATTAATCATTAAAGAAGTTCCTATTTCTTCATATTTAAAATGACAAAACGAAAACATTTACAATACCAGCATACTAAATTATGTGCACGATGTGTATTTTTACTGAAACTCTCAATTTCACCGACATTTTATACAACAAAAGCTGAGCTAAGGCTAGCAGGACTCTTGCCATCGAAAACGCATCTCGTCCAGAGAATCGTCGATTAATCGAATCCATTTCATATTGCATATTATTTATTTTATGTACATATCAGAGTCTTTCCCTTCATGGCTACAATAAAAATTCAATAAATTTTACAGGAGCGGGGTCTATAAAAGGAAGAATAGAAGCTGAACGGCCAGTTTTTTTTTTTTGGTTTGGGTTAGCTGGATATTTTGCTATGCATCTGCGTAATTACTTTTTCAGAATTCGCTAATCCGTTTTTACTACTTTTGGCCGCTGTAGTCCCATTGTGCGACGTGAACATACAGCGGCTTGGCTAGCGCAGTCATTTCTTACGAACGGACACCAAACTCTCCAGTCCTTAAAGTATTTAACTTGGTCCCGGCTGATTGTAGTAGAGGTAGAAGATGGCCTTCCCTGCGATGGAAAGATCAGGTGGAAAAGGCTGGCAGGGCTGCCAACTATACTTAGCCAAAGTGCCAAAATGTACCAAATAGAAAAATAAAAGTGCCATACTTTTTTAGTTCTTCCCATTTAGCATTAAAATTTGAAACACATTCCTAAAACAAAAGTCCAATACCAAAGTAAGATATACCAGGTGTATACACTATGGAAACTAGAAAACTTTAGTTGATAAAAAGAAAGCACACGCAAAGGCACATTGTACCAAATTAAAAAATTAAGTGCTATTTGAAGTAAAATAGGGCCAAAAAATTGCATGGTTTGAGTCAAGTTGGCAGCCCTAAAGGCTGGTGCCAACCTTGGAATTTCACATCGGCGTCAGATGGCACGACTGGCGTAATTTATAGAACTCGACTAAAATTTCTTAAGCAGTTACAGCGCCCTAAAAGGAAAATAAGTGAGATACGAGGACATATACGCTAGTTTCTTTAAGAAAAGTTCTCTCTTTTCACGTCACTAGTTATAAAAGAGTTATATTAAATAGTCTCTTCATAGCGTACGCTTTAACCAAAGGGAACCACTTTGTTTTCGTTTCGACTGAGCCTAAGTATTTGGATTTTTGTAGTACATTACCATGTGCATACATATGCATTCTGGATTATAGTAAAGTAATCATAAATCAATTCGGATGGCATCAATGTTGTAGTTGCAAGTGGCTGCGAAATTTTATTTTTCACATTTAATTCAAATATTTGTATGAAAACACAAACACCTCAGTCATTCAAAAATAAACTTAAAACAGTTAGCAGAGAGATATTAATAAATAATATTCTAGATTAAGGGGTTGTTGGGGAAATGGCACAGTTTCGTAATATGCCAGTGCAACATGGTAAATAATCGCGTAAATATTTATTGAAATGAACAAATAGAAGAAAACCACATCTATTACTGGAAGCGGCAAAGGAGAAGATATGTTTATGTCAGGAGTACCGTTTATTTACCCATACACCTTCCATTTGAATATAAAGGCTTGAGTTTTCTGGGATGCTTTGTCTTGTCATCTGATAAACAAATCGCAAGGTCAAACCTTGAAGGTGGCTGTGCCTCAGCTGGAAAACCCCGCCGTACCCACGGTCAGTTATATATCGGATGCCCACAAGTGGGATGTCCGCATGGTATTTACCGCTACCCAAAGATTAAATGGTGCCAAGTCCAATTTTTTCTTTTTTTTTTGAAATTTAGTTGTTGATGCAGAATGACAGATAATGCGAATTAAAGAAAAAAATTGCTTATGTATGTCTCCTTTAATTTATGGTAGACTGAAAATTTCTATTTGCGTATCCCGAGCGACGTTGTTGCTTGTTTTTGTCCATCAAACGTTGTCGTCAGGCTCAGCTAACGGGAGACCCAGGAAGTTCGAAAATTCCACGGGGGTTTGTCCATAGGCACAAGGGCGTTAGCTGTGTTGAATTTTGGGGTCAAGTGAAGAGGTGCCGCAAGTCATGTGGCGACTTTCCGCATACCGGGCACTCGTTGGTTATATCTGCGTTCACTCTGCTCAGGTACGAGTTTAACCGCTGCAGTAGCCAGAGTAAAGTTGAGCTATTGTGGTGCGATTAGCCCGAGGCAGATAAACCTCTCTCCCGTTCATGTCAGTTTAAGTGTGTTGGGATCAGGTGTGGTGAGTTTAAGTGAGGTGTGATGAGTTTGTGTGTGGGCATATGATTTGAGTTGAAGTAAAGTGAAGTAAGTTGTGGTAAACTAAGTTGAGGTGAGTCCAAGGTAAGGTGTTAATTTTTTTACTTTCTCCTAAAGCATAAAGTATTTAGTCGTTGAGTATTTAGTACCCAAACTGGTACTTTAAATTATATTAAGGGAGCTCACGTTGAGTAGCATTTTAGGTGTAAAGTGGCTACGTAGCAATCTACCACACGTTTTGTTGCGCTTCCAACAACAAAATGCGTGCCAGATTGCTCGTAGCAAATTTACACATAAAATTCTACGAAAAGTGAGTACCAGCATTATGTTCTGACCGATATCGAAAACCAGTTTTCGTTGCCAAAACTGGTTTTCGGCCTAAAACTTGTGTTTTCGTCTATGAAAAAACTGTCAAACGAAAACCAGTTTTCGCTCAAAACTACTTGAAAACTCAAGTTCCACTCATTCCAATCGGTGTCGGCACTAGTTTATTAGATGCGCCAGTTCGGATTTATTGTTAATTGCCTGGCCAATTGAAAGAAAAAGGTTGTTAATGAAAGGAAAATAAGAGAAAAGTATTTTGTTTTTTTTTTTTTTGGAGCTGTAAACAAAGGATGTAAGTAATGTCAACGAAAACACTGTGAACCGGTGTGAACAGCCTTCAGCACACGATCCCAAAACTCTTTTTTAGGGTCAGTTTCTCAATGTCTGGTTAGCACTAACTACAGGTTAAACATCATTATCGAAGTTATCCGTTTCCTGTTATATGTTATGGAGTCGNACAAACTCGAAGATAAAACCATCAACGCCATCACCGAGAGCAGTGAAAGATAAAATATTGCTTATCACAGATTTTGTATAAACTACTGTATAGCAAGTATTTACCGTTCTTTATGTTTTTAAGTAATGTGTACTGATAATGCAGACATATGTACATACATATGTTAAATATGGGATGGTGGTGCTAATTAGTGTTAAAGTTCAATTCAAATTATTCAAATTAAGTATATTAAAAATTAAAGGATATGAAGAGTACCTATCCACTTGCTCTTTAAAACACATTTAGCCGCAAAGCTATGATATCTCAATCTTTGATACGGTTTCACGAGTACCATCAATATGCGTATAGGTACTCCATCCCCACCAATAGGCAATTGCGTAGAGGAATAACGCCTCCACGAGATCAAAAATACAGCAGGCTCTCGCTTTATATGTTTTAGCAGGCAGAAGAACACCCAAAGGGCAGTTTATTCGACGGAGCCAAGGCCACTAACAGACGCAGTACGTCGTCGAAATAAGACGATCCAAGGATTAAGGATAAAAATATCAAAATTAAGCGAATTGTCCCATAGCACAAGACCCCCTAATCATCCACAGGGCAGCTTTGACGTGCTTGTGTGATCTGTTGGAAAAACAACCAGCCAGTCATGAACAAGACCCCCCTAATCATCCACAGAGCAGCTTTGACGTTGCTTGTGTGATCTGTTGGAAAAACAACCAGCCAGTCATGAACAAGACCATCTCCTAGCAGTCGATAATAAAGAACACAACTTGTTCGCAAAGATTTCGGTTTATTCATATTTATCTGGGATATCCTAGGAATCGGTGATTCGTCTGCGAGCATCATCCCCTCGCTTCGTGGTTGAGACACCCTAAGCTTTACTCCTACCATCATTGGCGACGCGTCTGTGATTTGCTTTCCATCAGTGAGGATTCCGCAAAATCTCTAAAGCGGCCACTCTGATGCACATCATATCGTCACAAATATATGCGGACCTCAATAAGAAAGAATCGTGTGCTAAGACCATTCCTGTAGTAAGATACCTACATACGATAATACCATTCTCTTACAAGTCGCTATCACTACACTCAGAAGAAAGCCGGCCAAATATATTTCTCTCAACACCAGACTTGGTAACTGTAACCAAATCGTGTAACTATAACCAAATCACGTGTGGAGAGAAACATTTTTTAGTTGTTGTGACTAAACTATTTTCTCAGTGTATATCACTGTCGAAGGAAAACTCGAATCACCCTTCCCTAACTCCGGTCTGGTTTATGCAGTATGCTGAACTCGGGGTTTCGCTAGAATCAAATCAGAGGCTACCGACACCTGCGTTAACCGTACGCGTGCCTTCGTTAAGCNCGTTGAGAGAAACATTTTTTAGTTGTTGTGACTAAACTATTTTCTCATATACACTGGTCTGGTTTATGCAGTATGCTGAACTCGGGGTTTCGCTAGAATCATATCAGAGGCTACCGACACCTGCGTTAACCGTACGCGTGCCTTCGTTAAGCCATCTGCAGCTTGACACGACCTATCACAAGATCACAGTGGTTGAAACCCTGATTCATCTGTGTGCAGTGATGGTCCTGTGCATATTCCGGAATCCACGCTGGTATTTGGTTAGGCTTCCATGTACACAATGCGTTATAAAATTTATTATACCTTTAGGACCGGTTGTTCAATGTCTGATTAGCACAAATCGGAGGTAGAAGCTCCGGTTAGATACAACGACTGCTTTATCGATCACATGTTATATGCATGATGTCGAAATCGTCGATAATGATGTTTAACCGGCAAGTAGTGATAACCAGACATTGAACAACCGGCCCTAAGGGCCGTTTACTCAATATGTGGTTAGCACTAATCTCCGTTTAAACATCATTATCGACGTGTTCGCCTCCATGCATATAACATGGAGTCGGTAACGTCGATAACGATGTTTTACCGGAGATTAGTGTTAACCAGACATTGAGTAACCGGCCCTAAGACTTCGAAAAAATATGAAGATTGACGTGAACTGAACGGATTTGAAAATACTTACAAAAATTTAGTTTTTTTTTCTTAGATAAAATTAGATGTTAAAAATATTTTTTGTATGCAGACCTTTTAAGCCAAAATTTTTGTACCAATATGCCTCCTAAAAATCGACTGCTGGTCTGCTATATCGACTTTTTATTGATAGGCTGTTATATGCATGTGAGCGACAAATTTGACAGGCAGTCAAAGTACCGATTGTCTTTAACAGGCAGTATAGAAGACTGCCGTTATTTTATTAAAAAAAATTTGATTTTTTATGTATTTTCAAATCGGTCCTGCTCAGGTAAATCTTAGGGCCGGATGTTCAATGTCTGGTTAACAATAAGGGCCGGTTGCTCAAAGTCTGGTTGGCACTAATCATCGGTTAACATCGTTATCGACGTTTTCTACTCCATGCATATAACACGGTGTCGCTAACATAGATAACGATGTTTAACCGGGGATTAGTGTCAACCAGGCTTTGCGCAACCGGCCTTACCCGTTTCTTGACTAAACTAGTTATCGACATTACCGACCTCATTCAGTTAGCATTGAGTCGAAAACGATGTTAACGAGGGATTAATGTAAACAAGGTATGTTGAAAACGGCCCTTAAAATAAGTATCTATAAAAAATTTAATAATTCCGGTGGAAAAGCAGTTCCCATTTTTTTGTTTGAAGAATGATGCACCCTAATGTACCTATCGTCGTTTAAAGTACAACATTTTTTCCAAAAATTTTATTTGCTCCCACTAGCTCTTGGCTCAATCCTTATCCATTCGTCCTGAAATATACTAGCCGGAAATGCGATTGCTNTGTGAATTTACGCATCGCTTAAATAACATTAATTGTGCAAAATAAAGTACGTGNCATAAAAAATAGAACCATTTTGACATACAAGTGAGTGTTTTTAATCTCTAGAATATAATTAGAAAACGTCGATAGTAACCTCACGTACGCGTTTTTGCATTGTCTGGATACGCGGTTTTGTACTTTAAGCGACGATATGTATGTCCTTATGTATATATGAATGTACCCCACATTTCTTTTTTAATTGCAGATAGAATTTATTGTCAGCCCTAGTTGTTGTCTTAACAGCATAAAAACTCCCCAAAGAGTTTTGGGGGATGTTGTTGAAGTGACAGTCCTTGGCCTGATACAAATCTAATTCATTCCGGTTACGTAAATCCGATTGTCGCGGGAACCCCATGTAAGTCCTCGTTATATTTGACTTGTCCTATGCGTGTGAGATTTTCCTGTACATAATCTGGATTTTCCAAAAAAAAAAAAAACATACAAATCTTAATACAGAAATAATTAGGGGTATTCTCTGAGTCTTGCAAAGCCCTTGCACGGCGCACAGATTGCACGGTAAAAACCGGTTTTCGTATGGGACAGCTTTGCAAACCGTGCAATCCGTGCACCTTGCAAGGGCTTTGCAAGACTCAGAGAATACACCTATTTTATTTTTAAATTCATTAGCTCCTGCTCAGTCATCTTTGGCATTATAAATATCGTCCTCGAAATTTCACTGCAATCCCTTATTTATCGACATCATTTACACAAACCTTCAATGACCTGCATTACCGGCAATGAATTACACTTGCGTCACCTGCTGGCAAAAAAACCGTAAGCTAATGTGAAAACCTTAAAAACTTAAAAATCCACCAAAATGCACCACCGGAAATTACTAGAACGTCCGTGCTGACCCGGTTGGTGACATTTTTCCCTCAACACATCATTGCCAGCGACTACAGCGACACGCCCCGCCGGTGCAAATGTCAACATTACGGGAATGCACTACCGGAAATCATTTGTACTACTAGAAGTACAGGGTGGTATGTTTTGTTTTTTTGTTTTTTATTTTTGATTTTGTATTCTCGATTTTGTCAGATTTTTGACATTCGTACTTTAGTTCGTTCGTTCGCAGTCGTCAGTTCAGTTCGTTGTGAAGAGTTTTTTGCAGATGGAATGTGAATTTACGCATCGCTTAAATAACATTAATTGTGCAAAATAAAGTACGTGTAAACGTTTCGTTAACGAAAAACATATGTTTATAACAAGACCACGCTATCCAAATTGTGTAGGTTTCAATTGGAATTAGGCTTAAGTTTCCCTGCTGCGTTTTGTCTGATCAAAAGTGTGTTCTTTAGCGTTTGTGTATGTGAGTATGCGCGCATAGCCGCTGCCGCAGAGACGCTGCCAAATGCGCTCTTCGTCCGTTTCTAGTGCGCTCGTCTCTTCTCGGCTCGGTTACGCAGCGCTGCTGCAACTGTCAAAATTTTTTTGCCGTGTGTCATTTCCTCACTTCGTTGTCGATTCGATTGGCAAAAATGAGTTTTTTGCGAAAAATTTCACTAAATTACAGTTGAAATTAGTAGTGTACAAAGGTGTTAATAACTGAAAAGTGTTTAGCGTTGCACTAATTACAGTTTAGCAATGTTTTCCGAGTGTGCATTATGTTTGTAAGTGCGTAAAATGTTTAGGAAATTAGTGCAACAAATCGATGTGAATGTGTGCTTGCCTGCTGGCTTTGCCTGTGAACCGAATGAACCGAGAAAAGTTCGAAGCTGACAGCGGCACTGCTGGCGCTGCGGTAACTGCTGCTGTTTTCTGTTTCTGTTTTTTGATTAATTCACAGTGCCTCGGCTCGGCTATTGGAATATGAAAAATATAGAAATGTGAAGAAATAAGCAACAAAAATTTCGCAAACTAAATTTTTGCACAACGTCGAGTGAACAGATTTCATTAGCCATCAAATACGCCGCGTGTGTGTGAAATATATGAAATTGTTCCTGTTTACAATAACTAAAACAACGAGTTGATAATTATCTGCCAGCTTGTAAGCGGCATGTATTTTGTATAAGATAAAAGTCTGTGAAATAAGTATTAAGCGAAAAAATATGTCTAAATTACCATTGGAAAACCATTTGCATTTGTCAAAATGTTGCGTCGCTGCCCTTTTTGTGTTGTTGCAATGCATTACGTTTGACGTAAGAGCGAATTGTGAAAGAAGGAATAAATAGAAACGTAAACTTCGCCAATACTTCAAGTTACAATACCCTGCACAGGGCCAGCGAGGAAACTGCAATAGTTCAAGGCTTCATTCAAACGCTTTTAACTGATGTAAATTATATATTTGTAGATTATATATTTGTGTATTTACATAATAATTGTGCGTTAAATGTTGCCACTATGGTAGGAAGTGCACTGTGCAGCTGCATTTTTGGTGACCAACAATCATTCGACTGTAAATAGGTATAAGTAGACTAAGCTATGAAGATAGTAAAAACACAAGTTGAGCTTAAAACCAAAAAATATGATTAATAGTTATATTAGGACAATAATGATATGTTGATAAATCAAAACAAGATGACGTTATAGTATTCCCAAATTTTTCCATTCGTCCATAAAGCTGCTAACTAATATGCGTGACTTCTTGCGCTCAAAGGGTATACCTACATACATATGTATGTATGTACAATAATTCAGAACAATTTTTGCATTCCAAGCCTATACATTTTCTCCAGTCTTTTTGTCATCATCGTGGTATTGCAGAATAAAGGAGCGCCGCAACGCAGCAACATTTTTCCAACATCCCAAAAGGCAAAAAATAAAATCAAACATTTTTCTCCCATTTACTTTTATTACTTCTGTGCTTCGCATATTCATTTCTGGTTCGCCCTCTATGTTTGGTCGGCTGCTTCATTGTCATCGTCGTCGTTGTGGTTGTGGTCGGTGATGGCTGCAGTTAAAATGTTGATTCACTTTTTCACTTTCCTTTTTGGCTCTTTCACAGCTGCCTACCAGCCGCCTCCAGCCGACCATCCTTTCCAGCATGCGGCTCGCTACGTTGGGAAGTTGAGTTCCGAAGCAGAGAAGACTATCCTACCATCAAATTGATCCGATAATTTTATGTTCCTATCTTAAATATGAAGAAGATGTTGAGGAGACGTAGATTAAATATAAATTAAGAACCTGAAATGTAACATATGTAACACGGTGGAGTAAACCTCAGTATACACGCTGCGTTTACAATAGTGTCATCAAATGGCTTACTAGTAGCGCAACCAGATGCTGAGGAATTCACTTGTGCTCTCTTATCGATAGCCGTTATCTTTTTTTGTTAGTTTCCGTTGTTTGTGCTGCTGCTTATTTTAAATTTATAACTTATGATTCATATTCAAGTATAGGAGCTTGTTTCGCTTGACTCATCTCAATTGTGCGAGTATGTTTGTATGCATTTCGATCACTTCTCGTTTGTCTGCCTGGGATGGCAGCATTAAAGCCAGTGGTGTTTCAGCTAGTAAACATTTATATGCCCGTATGACAACTAGAAAATGTCAATGGAAAATTATTTTAAATATTCATATTAGGTACATATCGAGCCCTTTGCGCAAAATTATTGTATATAACAAAAAACGTAATTTTACAAGAAAGTATTCTTTGTATTTTTCTGCTTTGGCCATTAATACCAAAGTTTAGATTTGCTGAAGATTTTTTTTTAAGGTCTCTACATTCGAATTTCTTAGCACATACGATAATTTCGCCCACAAGAAAGAATGCATTGTCACATACAATAAAATTTACAGTCAATTTGTGGAGTTGCTATTGATATTTAAGCCGTAATATCTGAACAGGTGATGCGTTATATGTTGTAAAATAAAGTTTCATCAAAAAGTTAATTTCATAAAAAATGTAACATACGATAATTTGGGGCTAAGGGGTCGATATGTAAGTAGAAACATATATGCATGGATGTCTAGAAACAATTACACAATTAAAATTATTACAAAAATAATAAATATTCCACAGTTCAAATATCACGTTTCCGTTTACACCCATTTCCCCAGTTTGCAACACATACTTGCACTACTTTTAACTACAAACATACATACATATGTACATATGTAAAACCCGTTGACTCGAAATCGAAAGTTTACATTTCATTCTCCTGCTGCAATGGGAAGACAAAAAAATGCAGAACACTGGTTTATTTTTATTAAAATAATATCGAACCATATTGCATGTGAATGTACATATACATATATGTACGGAAACCCCGCACAGATTTTATTTATAAGAAACACGACCTTTGGCTTATTAATTCATAAGCGGAAGAACTGGAAAGAGCACGTGAAGACCTACAACATTACGTCTGGTGTGAGTAATCTTTGGTGATGCCTCGAGGTCCTTATAAATCCCGATGAAGCGGACTCTCAATCTCCAAAGACATTGGTCCCAATAGACTATTATCCTGATAGTTACACAATTGCGTTCGGCGGCAGTAGAATGTCTCACTAAAGTCTACATACATGCTGTTATTCGCCACTCTTGAAGACTGGTCTCACTACTGAAACGTGTGGAAACTAGCCACCACATTTGAGTCTTGTTTTCCGATAGGTAAAACCTCTTGGGGCTTTGCTCTTCGGTACCGATATAACCTGACCTCAGCGATTCCAAGTATCAGCACAGCAAAGTTCCTACGACAGTCGGTTGTAGAAACTCGTAGCCTAAACTAAAGCTGTACCTGTGAGAGAATTGTCGTAGCAGCTTTGATTTGTCGAAGCTTTAGATAAGTACTGTTTGCAACTCGACACTACTCGAGACCATGTAGTAATACTCCCTTTCATAGGGTTAACGAGTAATTATCAAAGGTCAACAATGGTCTGTATTCTGTCGTAATCCAATCTGGAAGCCCATCAGCA
>NW_016168076.1:0-20032 GCF_001687245.7 Rhagoletis zephyria | reverse complement strand
ACCGGCTAAATCTAGCCGGAAAACGGCTAAAATGGCAACGCTGCTGATACACATCCTCTGGAGCCTACGGGGCGTAAGCGTTGGCACACTTCTTACGTTTTGGATTATTTATAGAATCTATGAAAGTTTGTTGTTTCCTTTGTTTGTGCAGTGTTTAGTAGTGTGGATGTGTGTGACTTCATTTTCGAATTAACGGAGGAAGAGGAAGTTGCGCAGCAACCATTTTTGCAATAAATTGATCATTAATTCAATAAAATCAAATATGTGACGATTGTAGGCAACAATTATGAGAAGGAACCCTTCTTGACTATTGCTTATATTAAAAACCATTAGTCAATCTAGTTTAGCTAGTGATCTAGCCGAAGGCATCCTGGAGGATTTATTCCGAAGCCATAATGGTTTCCACCATTTTCCTTCAAATCGCAACCAATTTTTTTCTCAGGATATCTCAAAAGTAATAGATATATTTCGCTTTTAAATTAGTTTTTTTTTTATATTCAGATGCCGCAATGTTTCTGGTTGGAGAGCCCTATACCGCCCTGCGTGCCTTTCAATAGCCTTTAAATCATCCGCATCAATACAGCGCCTTCAATGATACTCCTACGATGTGTAATCTATTCACGAAGCTGGACCAGATTTTTCGGTTCGCCCTACGTGTGTTCTTCTGACGAACTTTTATTTGCCTTCTCGACGAAGTGTGTTTTTAGGCATAACTGTCAGGTAGATAGGGGTTTGCCCGCATCGTGAAAAGAGATGACGTCAGATAGGGTGGTTCCCCTTCTCGCGAGTTCGTCTGCCATGCAGTATGTATGTATTAAAGGTTTACCCCGACAGGCTTCTACAGTTATTTATTATCTATTTTCGTATCTGCAAAGTGTTCGAAAAAGATTGTGTTATTTGGAAGCAATAATTGTATTTTATTTGCTCAAGCTAAACATTTGAAAGCACGCATGCGTAGTCGGCAGTGGCTGAGCGTGCAGAGGCTTAAAATCCATTGGCATTATTGCCCTTTCAAACATTAAATTTTCGTAGCTTTGCGGCGGCAAGAACAACATTTTTTTCTTTGTTGTTCATTCAAATGAGGAAATAGCATCATTTACTTTATTTCCAAATTGATGTTGTCTTTATTTCACTTTTGAAAAGGTAATAATGTCAATTGGCTTTATTTCCGTTGATCATGTTACCTGTCACCTTATAAGATACTAAGTTTCTTTTTTGGGGAGCTTCGAATTTATGACCCAAGACTACATGATTTCATATTCAGGAATTCTTGAAATAGAGACCGCTCCATTTAAAATTTCTTACTAGAGGTGCCTCTTAGGCCGCCAAGAGCCTCGGGTGGACTGTTTCCTTGTCAAATAAAGAGATACACTGGGGAAAGAGTTTAGTTAGGTCAACTAAAAATATGTTTCTTTCAACACATGATTTGGTTATAGTTTCATGATTTGGTATCAGTACATACCACACTGTCTTAGGCCGGGTTTTTAATGTGCTTAGATATTTTTATTTTATATTTTTTCCCATAGCAAATATGTATTATTACATCTTTGCATCTATCCGAACTAGTTTTCAAATCAAAATAAAAGAAAATATTTTTTGACCATTGATTTCATTAACTTAAACACTGTGCGCTGCTAAATCTTCGCGCGTCACTTGTTATTGTTGACATTTCCGTGCCATTTTCCGAACACATGGCTGCGGGCCATAAATGTATACATACTTACGGGTACATATGTATAGCGCGCAAATGAATGTGTTGAGGGCTTGTTATAAGGCGTTCAATGCTAAGAAATATTTTTAAATAAGCATAGATTTTTATATTTTTCAATTGATGTGAAATAACTTAATCTAAAATTTATGATTTTTCCAGTCCTTAAATCGAATTACCCTTTGAGAACAAGTGGATTAATTTAGTCCCAGAACGATAAATTTTACAGCTGCTACAGCAGTCGCTATGTTGGAAGGACCTCGTACTCAGCGAACTTATGACGCAAGTTCAAACACAACTCGGGCGGTATTTGTACTAGCCTTTTTCAACAGATGAGTACAGCAAGCCTGAATATTTCAATTCACTGCACGAACTTTTTTCTGAGGTTCTTTCCCTGTACGATTATCTAACTATTTATTTCTTAATTTTCCGAGATACAAGTACTACAAAATTTCTTTTAGAAGTTAATACTAATTGGCGTTTACGTTGTTGCCAATCTAAAATATATTTTGAGTGTCGATACTGCCACATTCTGGTAATTTTGGTAAAGTTTCTCAAACCACGATCTACATATGTACTTCCAATCATTTAGGTACTTAATTTATGTAGAACAATCTCAAGTAGCACACCGGTGTATAACTTGGTGTAAATTTGTGAATTTTGCTACAATTATTCTGATTTTTGCCAAAATTCGTAAATTACCTGGGATCGAACATAACAGTTATTGATGAAAAATCTCATGGAAAAATTCACTATAAAGGAAACGTTCTACAACTAAGTGATACATATCAATCGATTTCTTTTTTCACCGAGACTCCAATTTGAAAATAAATTTATATTTGCAGTTTGTATGCAAAATAAAATATAACAATTATTTTAGATTTTTATATTATAAATCCAAAATGACAACTATTTTTGATTTTTATATTATATGTCTTAGATAACAGTTATTGAAGATTTTAATTTATAAAAGTCATCAATAAAAATCAGTCAGTGACTTTTACTTTTAAAAGTCAACAATATAAATCAGTCACCGACTTTTAATTTTTTTAATTTTTCGCAGTTAAGATGATGTTGGGAAACAAAAGTTTACTACGACTTTTACAAATGACTTTTATGAGTAGGATGAAAAAATAAAGGTTAGTGACTGATTTTTATTTATGACCTTTAAAAAGTCTAGTCTTCAAAATCTTCGATAACTGTTATTTGAGAAATATAATTTAAAAATCAAAAATAACTGCTATTTGCAATTACTAAGATGAAAATAAAAATAATTGTTATTTTGAATTTAGAAAATAAAAGTCAGAAATAACTGTAATTTAAAGAGTAATTAAATAAAGGTAAAAAAATAATTGTTAAAGAGGGATTTTTTTAGTAGAAGTTGTAACTGGTACGGTCCCTGAAATTTACACCAGGGTAATACTCTGTTAAAACGCCAAGAAATGTGCGATGCCTGCAAAATATTTAGTCGTATTTGGGAACCCAGCTTACAGATAAGATGGCCTACGAATACTACCAACACACAATACTAACTCCCGGTTAAAATTCTTCGTTGGGTCTTATGATTTTTAGTGCTTTTAGGCTACGCAGTATTATAAATAATCTATGCGAATCTTTTCTACAGTGTTTAACATAAAATTTCACGTCTTCTTCATTCTCATTCCTTTTAAATCCTCTACAGCATTGACATAAACGATAAACTTCATCATATTGTTCAGTTTTCCATGATTCAAATAAAGTTCGAACTTTTCCCTGCACTAGCCGAATGTATCTACACACCCGTCAGCAAGCAACTACTACCCAATTTATGCGTTAATGGGCGGCCGAATTACTTACTATACATGTGTACATGTGTACATGTGTATATTATTCTGTATTTGCTCTATTTACGAACTTATGCACATTGCAAAGTTTTCATTACCTCACACATATGTACATACAATACTGCCCGCCCAACTCTGGCTATGCTGAGGCACTTTTCCGAAAAAAAACACATTGTTAAGCACTTTGATTGAAAAATATGTGTAAAACTGGCTTGTATCGAATGGATTTTACTGCCAGTCAGTTACAAGCGCAAACAGGATAACTGCGTTGAATAACAATATTGAACAGGGCGCACATGCGTACACACATATGTACATAAGTAAGTTTGTACAACCCCTGTAAGGAAACGCAGTAGTGCCGACATGGTTCGAATTTAACATTGCGACGTCATGCGTGGTATCTATTGCTCTCAGCTGCATCCCCTCTTCTTCCGTATAAGTTCTAAATTCGACAGATGTAATCTAGTTCACTCTTCATCCCAAAGTTCCAAACCAGTTTTAAAGTCTTCACTTTAGGTATAGATTTCAAATGAAATTTTTTTGGATCCTTATCATATTTTCTGTGACTATTTTGGGCTTATCAAATTTGGCTATCACTGAATGGAATCATTTTGAGCTTTTCTTGCAACAAAATGTATATTCTTTATGAAAAAGGACTTATCAAATCTCCCTCTAAGCTAGCGATATGTACGTAGTTTTAAAAAGTAAAATGAAGTAGTTTTCTAAGAGTACTACATACATTTCGCTGCTTTTGGACTGGTGAGAATCTAATTACTATCAGACAGGTTCGTTTTTGGCGCTAAACAACTAGTATTGAACTAGAAATTTGATTCACAACTTCGAGTTTTCCCTGCATGGTCTTTGTAGAGCGCAGTGTAGCAGGAAGTTGTCAGAAAGTGTGTGGATGTACATAAGTATGTAGTTGCACGGTTGTATTGCATAGTTATTTTGTATTCGTTTTTTATACCTTTCACGAAGAGGAAGAGGTATTATAATTTTGGTCCGATGTTTGTAAGTACCAGAAGAAGAAGAGATAGGCTCATGAAAAGATATACCAAAATGATCAGAACGTCAAGCTGAGTCTATTTAGCCATATCCGTATGTCTGTTTGCACGCAAAGTAGTCCCTCAGTTTTCGAGATATTCGATTGAAATTTGTCATTACCGGTAAAATGGGACCACTACAAAATATAGCTGCCATATAACTGTTTGTTCAGATATGAGATTTTTTGTTATAACTCCTCCACTTCGGCAGCTAAGAGTATAGAATTTTGCACTTCTTTCACTTATGTATACCCCACAGCGAGTTTACAGTGAAAATCAGCAAGATTGGACTACTATAAGTCAAAGTTCCCATATAAGTGATTCTTCAGATATGATGTGTTGCTTTAAGGCTCCTTCATTTTGAATGCTAAACCCATACAATTTTTAGATTTATTTAATAATCAATCATACAAAGATTACTAAGAAAATCTTTAAGATTGGTGCTATATAAGGTATAACTTTCATACAGCTAATTGTTCAGATATGAGCTTTTGAGATATAACTCATTCCTTTAGTTAGCTAAAATCCTGACTTTTTTTTTACTTACATATACACTTATCAATCGTAAAAGGCCTAGGGAGAAAATCATCAAGATCGGGGATTTACAAGGTATATCCCCCATACCACTGATTGTTCAGATATGAGTTTTTGTGGTAGAGCTCTACCATTTATGCTATGACTAAAGACCTGAAATTTAGTACTCCGTTTGCTTATCATAATTTCACAATGAAAATCATAATGATTAAATTAATGAAACTAAAATTAAAGTGAGTTGCGGTGAGTTGAACTGAATTCAGTTGAGTTAAGTCAAGGTTAAGTGAATTGAAGTGAGTACAGGTGAGATTAGTTTAGATAAGTTAAGGTGAGTATAGGTGAAATGGCATTAGTTGGGGTAAGTTGAGTTGAGGTGAGTGGAAGTCAGGTGAGTTAATGTGAAATGAGGTGAGTTGGGATGCGGTGATCTAAAGTGATTTGAGGTGAACTGAGAACGAGTAGATATCAGGTTAGTTGAGGGCAGATGAGGGAGGGGATTTGAGGTGAGTTCAAGTGAGCTGTTTAGAGTTAAGGAGGAATGCGTTCAAAAACATAATATAAAAAACATGAAAAGCATAAGATAACATAGCATAACGTAACACAACATACGATAACATAATATTACCTGTCACATTATTCAGTGTTATCTTTTTATTTATCTATATTTTTCTCTATCGTTTTTTATTTTTATTTTATATTGATGTGTGTATTTATATTTATCTTTTCATTGTTACCTTTATTCTGCATTCTTTTCTTCGTCTACCTAAAATTAACCCCCACCGTTGACATTATATTAAGTATTTAAATTCACCTACCTCTTTGTCTTTATGTAGACGTTTCTTAACTTTTATTTTAATCTTCGCCTTTATCCCTTTCTTCTTCTAACTACATACTCACCTTTATTAAAGAATATATTTAGGAGACATTTTCTACCCATATACGGCATTTGTATTAGTGTCAATTTTTAATTAATTTTTTCACTTTATTTTAAACTAATTTGATATTTGAGTAATTTTCTGCATTTCATGAGAGGTATGAAGCCGAAGACAGCACTTTCCTTACTTGTTTTTTTCCTCTTTTAGCGCGTGATTGTGTGTGTGTTTTTATTAACATTTCAGCGATTTTCAATTCGGCGTGCGGTCAAATAAATGAGAAAACTAAATGAAAATAAATATGTGCTTGCAATATATTTATGTACTCGTAGGTACATACATATGTACGTATGTATGTACATATGTTCCACGTGTTGATTTCGATAGTGGATAATAAAGTGTTTTTATTGCATTTTATTCCATTTATTATATTATACTACATGCAGTACGTGCGTATTTACATACATATATTCAATCTACATACATACATACATACATGTGTATATGTATATCGTGCATATCTACAATGCTTTTGTAATTTTTGCTTTTTGTGTTTTGCGCACACTTTGTTGAATTTTGTATTGCCTAGTGATTGAAAATGGCGTAATTTCATTAACTTTTTAATTGAAGAATGTTGTAAACTACCAAAAGCTTTGATAGTTGCCGGATATATTTTTATTGCATCAAGTTTTTGTTTCCTATTTTTCGGCCGAAGGCGACAGAAAATAGTGCAAACTGTTCAACAAATTTATTTAATTGCCCGCTTTCATACAATCCTTGCTCGCCTCATTGTGCTTGAACCTATTCTAGGACAAGCGATATCCTTCATTTTGTCTCGTACGCTTTTAAGTTCGCTAATGTGTTTGAGTAGTTGCAAATAAAAATCGAATGATTTATAGCGCTTTTCACTTGCATACATATACCAATGTAGATATACTTCTTTCCTTTTTATTGCTAAAACTTTGGCAAAGATCGCAATGCGATTTTAATTTCGAAACAATTTGTGCCAACTTCTTCTTCAGTTACAATTTGGGTTAACACTTTGTACTCTATTTGTACTGTTATCGATCGAAGCTAATTGTTTTAAGCGCACGAGTTTTTGGCTTAAGCGCAGAAGGCGCAGAAGAGAACACAGGAGCTACTTACTTTGGTTAGCTGGAGAATATCACTAAAAAAATGGACACCAAGACCTCCTTAGGTTCGCTAAAAGTGTTGGCATTCTAAATGGTGTATACTACAAGTTCGATCTCTCTATGGTATCAAAAGGTCTATGCGAGTTTAACCTCACTTAACATCAAACTGATGGATATCATAAATAAATATATGGCTGACCTCTTGGTAGCCACACAAGGCACAAGTAGTGACACAAGGTTGCTGGCGCACTGAAAAGGGAAGGTTACTGCATCTGCACTGGTGGATTCGGAGCCATTTTGTGGATTCAGTTGGTCTTCTTTGTGACTTATAATTACTGAGTGGGTAAACTTAGAACGCAGAATGGTAGTAAACCAAGGCAATTTAATTCGCTGCACTGTATCCCTTAAGCATTAGGAAAAAGTCTACTGAGTTACTTTTAGCAATAATTAAAAAAGCCGACTGTAGCAGTGTTTTGGGCTGCCAGGGTTAAGGATTACAAAGCAGGGCTTCGCAGCGGAGTGGACCAAAAAAACAAGGAGCAAAGGAGTTTAGCTGGAGCGGTGATGAAGCAAAGAGCTAAAAAAATTAATTTGCCCCTTAGCTCCTTAAAGAAAAATTTTCAACAGTTTGTTGTTGTTTTTCCACAAAAATTTTCATTAATAACGTCCTCAAGCTAAATAAAAATAAAAAACAATATTTCTGTTAATAAATTTACTTCAATTGAAATTTTTTTGTCACTGAAAACAACGATGTTAAATTTCTCTATTTAATTAACTTGGCAATTTTCGTTCGGAGCGAAATAAAATACAGAAGCGGAGCTAGAGCGGAGCGAAGAAAAAAAAACTTCGCTCCGAAGCCCTGTTACAAAGGGCTCATATTAGGGACAAGCTTGTCCACCGAAATGCTATGCATACACTGAAAAAAAATCAACCAAAAATTGGTTAATATTACCAAATTCAAACTTGAAAATGAATCAACGTGATTTTTGGTTAATATTAACAATGCCGTGGTTGATATTTTCAACAATGATGTGGTAATATTAACCACACTTTGGTTTACATTAAACAAACCCTAGGTTGTCGATTTTTTCGTTTTAATACGCGTATGTTCTGCACTTCACAGATACTTTTTTCATCATTTGAAGATGCAAATCAAAAATTTTTGTTATCACTTTAGCACGTTGCCTCTGACGGGAAGATGCGGTTCTTCTGAAAGTTAGCAAATAACACACAAGCATTTCTGCACACTCAGCCGGAGCCGTTCTGCTCAATGTTATCTTCAAATGTTGAACTTGAATTGATTTTCTTTGTCGTTTGATTTGGTTCTGCACTTCACAGATGCTATTTAGTAATTAAAAAAAAACCAAAAACAAAAAAAAAAAAAATAAAAATGATTTGTTGCCCCTGACGCAATTCGTACTCGAATAACAGCAAGCACCTCTAAATGTTCAGCTACAGCCAGACATACGAAATTGCTTTGAAATGTTCAACTTGAATCAAATTTTATAAAATCTGTATACTTACCATGAAACAACCAAATAATAACTTGGTTGAAAAAACCATTGTACTTTTGGCTCAGTGTACTACATATAACAAGCTTACGATGGTATTATTACTAAATGTCTATCTTAGGTTTACCAAGGGGAGCATGATATCCTTATAATTTTTACATAGTTAAGGGAATTTTAACTCATTGGTATTGCATTTCACTTACCTATATAAATACTGTATGTATGTACCCAGTCCCCTTTTAACCTACATTCTTAGTTTAAAGAATATCTTTTCTCATTATTATCACATAATTTAAAGAAGCAAAGCGTACTGCGTCTCATTTTCATTAAGTGAATGACTATGTAAACTGCATTATTCTTCGCTTTATTATCTTTTAACAATTATTCACCTTAAATATCTGCGACAAATACTACCTGTTTGTACTTAGATAGTAAAGGAGATGTTGAAAGATTTTTATTATTATCTGCTACCTTTTTTGCAAGGTGGGAATATCTACATATGTATATATATATGTATGTTTGTATTATTCGTCACCAATTTCTTTGGTGGCGTTCTCCGCTGATAGAAAGCAATTTTGCTGATTGCTCTGCGAATCTTAGAGAATTTGAAATTCTTCCATTTCTGTCCCTCAGCGCCTTTAGTTAAAACTGCTGTCTGTTTTATATAGCTGTCTCATTTGTCCATCTTTCGTCTCTAGTCGCAGACAGACAGACAGACAGACACTTGTCACTTCTTTCACCTTTCAGCTATTATCTTTGCTTAATTAAAGTACTAGATAAAATGTTTATGTCTGTCTATGAACACATACAGTGGGGGATATAAAAATTGGGTTAGTGGAAGTTGTTTAGTTGTTTTTCGTTTATTTATTCATATTTTAAATGCAGCAAAATTTACCTACGTCCGTGACATTTACATAACTTAGTTAGTATTTTAATGAAGATTATTCTCAGGAATGAGGATTATTTCCAAGGCCTCTCAGAGGAAAATTATTCCTTTTCAATGGTGTGACATGCTGGCTATTAGCAATTTTTCAGTGAAAACTCTAAATACCATATATAGATGTGTATGAGTATGTTTATATTTTATTATTTTTTAAAGCGAAATCCATGATAAAACGGTTATAAGGTAAAACTGTTCGCTAAATTCGTCGGCCATCATTTATTTTTTTTATCATGTCATTCAATGCGTACTCATACAAGGTTGTGTTACTCAAATACCAAATAAAAAAAAAATATTCCGACCAATTGATAACTTTCTCCTTTTTCTGAAGTCGGTTCAAAATAGATGAAAATATTCAATTTTGCTTTTATTTAAAGCTGAAAGTTAAAATGTATGTATGACATTGAAAATTTGAAAATATTTTTGTTATGTTAGCAAACTTAAAAAATTTGTAGGCTTCCGCTCAGGGATTTACCGTTGAACTTTTGTATTATGGGGAAATCGAATACCATGATAGTTTATCGGTCACACTTAAAAAAAAATAATAATAATCTAATTTTAATTTTTATTTTTTATTTTTTTGGGCTAAGAAAAATTCTAAACACAAACACATCTCATTTAGTAAAAAAATGTTTGAGTGGAATAATAAAATTTTCGATAACGATATTTATCTAAATATATATACATATGTATAGGCACATATAGTTATCTTAATTTTTCATTTTACAGGAGAAGCAAACAAAATTTTAAAAAGAGTCTCAAAAACAAATAGGAATTTTTAAAAAGTGGCATGTAACTCCGTTGCTTTGGTTACTAATACTTTAAAATTTTAATTGAAGGTATACTTTATTATGTCCTACTAAAATCTGTGAAAATCGCAGTTTCAAAAAAAGTGTTGGTTAGGGCCTTTGTGAATTAAGGTAACGATATGTATGTACACATGTATGTATGTCGATTTGCTGATTGCGATAAAAATATACCCCAATAAGTGAAAAAATTTCAATAAATCTTTAAAAAACCTGTTAATGATGATACTGGCATATCGATAATACATGTATCGATAAATGTACATAAATAATGTATCGATAAAAATCGATAGGTACATGTATCAACAAAAATATATAGAAATAAATTTTAATAATTTATAAAAATCAATAAACAAATGCGTAGATTATAATCGATGAATATATGTAACGTAGAGCTCTTGTTAATCGCCTAGTTGACTAATCGGTTAATCGACTAGCAAAATTCATTTTAAAAATAATCGACTTCACTTAGTCGTGTAACTATTTTCTTTCGATTTTTTCAACTAACCGCTCACAAAAAACTAGTTGACTAACCGTTCAATTTCGATTTAGCGACTAATGGTTTTCTTCCAAAAAACTTTTTTTTTAATTTTTGAATACTTTTGCTTATTGACAAAACCTTACTGCGCTAATAACAATAATTTTATTGTGAACAACTGTCTCTATTCGAATAATTTCGGTTACTCGATGGTGAGCGGTTAGTCGTAAGTGAACAGTTAGTCGAACAGGAGCGGATAATCGATTACTTGCTATTCGAATATTAACCGACAAAATAGTTACTAATGGACTAACAGACTAATCGAATAGACGAATAACCGATTTTTAACCAGAGTACTAACGTATCGATAACCACATCGATATATCTTCAACCAAATTTTTATAATGAATTCAAAGCCATACAAAAAAGCAATTTTCCTTAAATCCTCAAGCACATATCCACATACCTACATACATAAATACTATATGGGAACTCAAGGAATATAAATAAATATAATGGAATAACTTATCCGAATTATTTGCCATTAACTGTACGCTGACATATTCCAGCAATCGCAATACTTACATACATATGTACTCGCACTTGCATACAATGACTCGGTGACATATCGCGCTTTCTGTTTACATTCTTTTTTAACATTCCCTATCATTTTATTGTTGACTTAATTTTAAATGAGTTCTCATTACTTTTAATGGGAATGTCGACAAAAAGAAAAAGATGGCTGAGGAAAAGCGTGGAGTTCATATATACGTATGATGCGGGCCATCAGTAAGTTGCAGACAGAAGAGTTGCCAAGTACTTAGTTATACGGTGTTCACATGAGGCGATTTTCCAGGCAATTTTGGAGGCGATTAGTTGTATCAAAAGTTGGCTACTCCCCAACTACACTGGAAACGATTAGTTGAAAGGCCGTTCACACCAGCCGTTTGTTGCTTTCAACTAAAACTTGCCTGTAAAATCGCCTCATGCGAACACCGTATTATGCATGTGCATATGTTTCATACGCTCTCTTGCATAAGTATGCGAGTATATATGTATTTATGTGGGTGCTGATGAGTCTATTATTGCAGTTGGCAATTGCACTAAATGTGCTGGCAATATTGTTGCCAACAAGCTCCAAATAGATAAGGGAATGGAAACATACTCGTTCGACGTGTCTACGCTAATAGCCAATTCGTAGCACATTTGAGATATTTGGTGCCTTTTACATTTATGTGAGACCTGCGATGCACATACTACATACAGACAACCATACATAGATATATACAAGTGAGTGAGTGCAATTTTTGCCATTTGGTTTGTATGACACAAACTTAGGTCGGTCAGGTTTAGTGCACCGCGAACAAGTGTTAGAACATTAAAAATGAATGTACGTGCTAATAGAGAAATTAATTGCTTGCCATCATCTACGTAAAAAAATAGTTAGTAGCCTTCGTGAAGCTTTGTGATAAGGTTGAGTATGTATGTAATTGTCATTGCTAGAAATTTGATATTGGTTATTTGCTTTTTATTCGATGTCAATGTGCCACGAGCGATGAAGGTGACATCTGAGTGAGAGGACTTCTCCTTGTTAATATTTCCTAGAGGAAATCTGCTCTTCAAACACATTTCTTCAGAACAAAATTTGTGTTTAAAGGGCAGATAGATTTCACATCCCACTTAAGAAAACGTACCTTATTTTATAGTTTTGCCTGTCGAAGCGTAAAGTCAGAACAAGAAAGAGTCCTGTGAATATAATGATTTGTGCAGCAGCTTTCGTGGGTAGCATTGTTCACAAAGCCATAGCTTCCTTTAAAAAAATATTTATAGCGGAATCCCAAGAGGGCTATTGGAGTGACCATCTAAAACCAATTTCAAAGACAAAAAAAAATTAAAAAAGTCGCGTAAAGAAAATGGTTTGAATATTAGGTGTAGGATTTAATTTTCTAAAAGGTAGATATAATTTTTAAAGGGTTGACAAACCATCGCTGAGGTAAATTTTTTACTGATACTTGCAACTTACTTTTTTTTTTTATGGGGGTAAAAATTAAAAAAGTTTTCAGAACTACTTTCAGGTGCAACCATTGCACAGGCAGAATTTATTAGAGTTGAAAAAATCAGAGTTAAACTTAAACTGTAAACTTCAAATGCTACTGTACATATGAAAAGATACCCCAAAATTATGGATTTGTGACCTATAATAACTCGAAGCTAAGTAGGTTCTTTTCATTAACCTTTGCAAGATTTTTTTCAACCGAAATTCATATAGTGGAAATATTGCATGGTGAGAAAAACTCGGAAATTTTGTGTAAATTTTTTTTGCAGGTCGTAACTTCCATCCGATTTGATTTTTGTTTTTTTTATAATGAAAGCTAAAAGAATGTAGAAAAGATTTGTAAAGCGCGGCTTTTGAGGTTTTATTTGTTTATAAAATTTTTTTTTTAAAGCAAAGGGCAGATAAAGTAGCAATTTAAACTTAAGAATTACAAGGTTCCTCAAAACGAAAAAATGCACAAGAAAAATTAAAAATGTCATAAAAAAATGGTCACCAAAAATATTTTGTTTTAATTTTGGAAAAAATGAGGTATGTAGCCCTTTAAATTTTAGTACACTAAGGTGCAGCCGCTGTGGTGTAGTGGAAAGCAGTGCGCGCTTCCACTCCGCAGGGCCTGAGTTCAAGCCCTAGTCAAAGCAACATCGCAAAAAAATATAGAAAGGTTTTTTCTTAGCAGCGGTCGTCCCTCGGTAGGCAATGGCAAACCTCCGAGTGTATTTCTGCCATGAAAAATAGCTTCTCATAAAAATACAATCGCCGTTCGGAGTCGGCGTAAAACTGTAGGTCCCACCGCTTTGTGTGACAACATCAAGGCGCCCGCCCCAAATCGGAGGAGAAGCTCGGCCACACACTAACATATTGTGTAAGCGCCAATCTATTAATATTAGTGTTACTATGCATATATTTGTCTGAATGAGCTATTGATAGAAAAGCACGTGGCTGAACCAATCACCAGTTTTCCTTTCTAAACAAAATATACACTTTACCTTACTCCGGGCAGGGGTTTAGGATAATAACAGCCTTTTCCCTAAACTATCAATAATACTTAAATAAACTCATTTATCGTCAAATATTGTCGCTTTGCCATGTGCTTCAAACATATTATATTTACATGTATACATACATACATATGTTGTAGCTAAGTAAGTAATTGTCAGCTGTAGTAAAATGGGATTTGCTTTATATTTAATGGTACTTTGTTGTAGCTAAAAATAGTCGTGCACTCGGTACTATTCAAATGGTGGAAAACCTTTTTTAACGCTTGGCTGATTATATGGAACATGCCTACATAAAGTAAATGGCAATTGCTTTCGTATAAACGGCTAAAACACCATCGCTTCGGGAAAATATTCGCTTAATACGGAGCATACAAAATGTTGGCCGAGTTGAGCATGGCGTATGAGTAACGTCATAAGCTTAAAAGTAAAATGGAGACTGGAAGCTGAACCCTTTTGATGGCATTTATTTAGGTTCATATGTACATATGTGTATGTAAATATGCATAAAAACTTATCGCTTTCAAATAATTTTAAGGCCAAAGTGATTTGTTAAAAAAAGAAAAAAAAATGGTTTGCCAAAAAATCTTAAGCTTGTAATAGTGCACTGCTTTCAAAGAGAAAATGTATGTAGCTAGATTAAGTAGGAATTTGCCTTTAACTTTTTTTGTGTAAATTCTGCAAGTAGTGCGAAATTTGTTAAACCAATTAGTGTGTATTTGCTTGATTCTTACTCTTTCACAAAAAGGTTTGTTATTTTTTTATTTAAAAAGAAATAAATTTAGTGCTTCGTAAATAAAAAAAAGCCGACCCCCGCACCACCTAACGGCTAAATTTTTTGTGGCGTTATTTCTTTCCATTTAAGTAATATAAGTTGACCATGAACATAAATACGGATTTTGCAAATATCTCGACTCCTGCGCTACCTATTAGGCAAAATTTGCCCTTATTCATTTTCAAGTAGCGGATTAGTTCATTCTTCATACTAGTTGCGTTCCCCAACTTTTCTGGGTTAAAACCTGTAAAACTGTCAAAAGATAAAAGAAGCCAGAGAACCGAGTACGGGAACGCTTTCTGGCAAATTCCTGTAAATTCAACTTCTTGCGAGTTAGGGAACGCAACTACCGTATTGTCATCGGCTAAAATGATTGCAAGATTTGAATACACAAAGGTGAAACTTCTAAAATTATTTGCAGCCCTGGTTTTTTCGATACACCTTTTTTTTCAACTGTGTAAATTAATTGGAAATATAAGCAAAAGATTGCGAATAAGTAAGTCAGGCTGAATACAAAGCATTACCTTCCACAGTGTGGAGTCCTCCAAAGGATCTTCCAGGATCTTTCAAAGGCACTAAATATTCATATTCATGTAAATATTTATCCTACGTCCCTTACTTTTATGTAAACGTAAATTTAGAACCACGAAAAATGTGCTTCTTCGTTGAATAATCAAACCATTCTGCTTCAACTTTCAAGAGTGCAATAAATAGACTTAGAACGGGTGTTTCTCACCCAAGCTCTATTTAGTTAATGTATGTATGTATGTATGTATGTATGTGTTTGAACTACTAAGCTCCGGCAAGCCTTGTTTGACTTCATTCACCACTATTTTGAAGACTGACAAAAACGGCGTGGCCAAGCCCATGATCCTTTAAATATTATATAAACATCCGAAAACCTTAGAGCCTTTGAAAGAAATCTGTAATGTTTTTTTTTTTTTTAATTTTTACTTGGTTTATGAATTATTAAACAATTGAAAACTCATATAATACGGGAAAATTATCTTTTTTATAAGTTTTTCTTAAAATGTATCTCGACAACTTGCAGTTACATTGAAAAATGGTACATATGTAGATATGTATATGAAAGTGTGATAATAAAAAGTTAATAACCTTTAATTTGATATATCATCTTACTTCTGTCAATTAACCCATTCCCTAGAAAAAAAACCAGCTAATGTTTCATTTTAAAAATTCATACTAGAGCTCGGGCAATTCGGTTAATCGATTAACCGAATTATTCGAATCTGACTGAAGTCGACTACTGTTAATCGGTTAGCAATATTCGAGTAGTCGAAAGCTGTCGGCTATTCGGATAACCGTTCACTTTAGATTATTCGGTTAACCGTTCATTTTCGGTTAATCGAATATTTTAAGTTCGAGTTTTTTTTGCATTTACAGATACATATACATATATGAAAAGTCTTGTTACATTCGTAGTACATATATAAGATGGCATGTGCAAAATTAAGGCAAACTTTTTTTGCAAGAATGTGCGCTAATTATTGAAATGTTATTGCGAAATATTTTAGAGACAATGGCTAAAGCAATACCTACCTCTCATTTTCGCGATTTTTGTTATGGATTTTTGTTAAATGGTTGTTCAGTGAGGATGTGGAGGAGGTGTAGCACAAAACTGCACCACATATGGAACATGTTACTTCCTTTTCGTCCTCTGTTTTTTCGAAAAAATCCCAAACCCAGCTCCTTTTGCGTCCGCTCATTTTTTGAATCTGAATATACATACATATGTGTGCATGTATATATTTAAATAAATTTTTTTTCATTTGTCAAAGAAATTTCAATGAAAGTTCGGTTGCTGAAATTCGATTTGCTACAATGCTCGAGTAGTCGAAGCAAAGCAACTATTCGAATAATCGAAGGCGGGCGACTATTCGAATACAATTAACCGACTAATAAGCATGCGAACGGTTACGAATCGAATAATCGGTTAACCGATTAGTCGAATAGTCGGATAATTTTACGAGCCCTAATTCATACACTTTGAATGATACGTTTTAAATTAATCTTTCGTGGCCAATAATTATTGGCTTAGACCTGATACAAGCTAATACATTTTACTATTACAATACGACCAACTGTCTTTACAAAATCGACCCAGCCTAATACATACGTATATATACGTATGCATGTTGAAGCAAATTAACTTCCTAAAACACGCACTTTATAATCCTTGACAGCTATAGCAAATCGTCTATTGTATACAACATAGCATAGATAGGATATGTATACCCATTCAAGTAGCAAGATGCAACCGTAATGGACAAATAGGCTTATTTAAAACTTATCTGTCGTCACTCGTATAGATATACTATGTACACACATTCATTCACACAATTCCCACTCATTTATGTAGCCACTTTTGCATCAATTCTTCTTAATTGAGATGCTGTTATTTGCTTGTTTGTTGCATCATTTCGAAAGCACTTGCTGCAGTTATTAAGCCCTTGAGGAATGTGAATAGAAGGAAGCGAATGCAACATAGTAAAGCCTATAGCGAATGTGTACATGTACATATGTGGCAAGAATGCATTGTGTTAATTTCTGCATTCACGGCAAAAGTAGTATTTAGATAGCCCTTGGAGGGATTTTTGAACTTAAGTCCGAATTTTTGACAGTTTTTTTTTTTTTTTGATTTCAATGCTACATTATTCGATGCAAGCGTTGAAAGCTGCGATTCATGTTTTTAATAACGTTCTCAAAATAGTTTCTAAATGAAATACTGCGTCATATAAAACACACTTTTAGAAATATGTATTTCTCAAAATTACTCAACTGCCTGTTTTTCGGGTCAAAACTAATTAGATGATTTAAAAAATCTGAGTTTTTTGTTGATTGGCATGTAATTTTCCATACTTAAAAAAAAAAATTAACCCTTGACGACCAAGGGGTCTAAAGGGGTCACTTTTCAACTTCTGGTTTTATTATATTTGAATGTAGTTTTTTTTCAAATTCGTACAAATCGATGTTCCTCTGCAATAAGCCACAATTCCAAATTCAAATTATAAAGTTCCTTACTATTCTGGTCTAATCCATGTCTAATTCTTATTAAGGTAAGTAGTAAGGATTACTACAGTAAGTAGTAAGGATTCGATATAGATTCGACAAGGATTAGAGACATGAGTGAAAGCAACTGTCTTTGATTTCATTTCAAATCAAAATTTGCTTTTCATACCAGTGTGCCTCTCAAAAGTTTGTTTTCCTTCATGCTTATGTACCTACATACATATGGATGTGCTATGATTCATTTAATAAGATAACACTTTAGCCTTGACTTTCAAATTGCTTATATGTATGTACATGCGATTGCAATTAATCCTTCACAACTAGCTGCTCTCCATAATGAAGGATATCGCACCCTTACTTTAAATTATAATTGCAGCGATGATAATTTTGTTTGAATAGTACGAACTTGGAAGGACTTCAGGCACTCAGCAATTACTTTGTGACCTCTAAACTATGAATGCAAAACAACAACAACATTGAAGCCAATTCAGAGCCATAATCATTACGCTGTTCATATCGATGCGTATGTAGGTGTACATGCAGCCTTCCAATGGATGTTATATAATGCTCACATATGCGAATTGAAATACATATACCCCCTGTTCGGAAATGCAACAATGCAAATCATCAGTTTCTCTTACTTCTAGACTATAATTGAGGGAAATGTTCAGCATGTGCAACCACGTTCAAATGGAAAATTGGCTCCTAGTTGCACAATTTATGCATTTAAGGCATTCCAAGCTATTTCAATGAAAATTATGATTTTTTTTAGATTTTGATTTAAACTGAGTATAATGTAGAAATACCTCTAAGATATGGCAACACGCGAGGAATGTAAAAAATAAAAAATAAAATTTACAAAAGTTATACAACAACCAAAATATTAGGTGTCTCGCCGTAAGCCATTGTTTATCACATCATTTCTCGATAAATATTGGTTTTATCAAAAAAATCACTGAGTACTTTTTTACTGACAAGGAGTCAGATTTTTTATTTTTTTTTTAAGTCCACTTTTCCATACGTTTGTTAGTGAAAATTTTAGAAAGTTGCAAAAAAAAAACATGTTTGCAGGTTTTAAAAAATCTGCGAAAAATATATGTGATAGAGTCTATATCAAAGACTTAGCTGACAAATTTTTAAAAGGTGTATCGATACAGGGCCTGAGATATTTATTGTTTAGTAAAGCAGTGACTGGTAAATAAAATTTTAAATAAATTAATTTTTTCTATGTAAAAATGTTTATGAATAGTTTTTTAAATAACTGCAGGCATTTGAAATTAATTTCAAGTATTTTCCAAAAAATTGGAAGCATTCAAACGTAAAAAACTAGAGATTTCTTTTAAAAAATCTCCATGGGTAGATCAACGCGAAATTTAATTATCTCTTATTTAAAAAAAATAAACTTGAAATCGGTTCATATCTGGGCTCTCAAAATTAATTTGTCCACAGCAATCTTTTTTGCCCTACTGTGGGTCGTCGGTTGGTGATTTCCGAAATAGCTATCACTTCTACCATTTTTTCAAATTGGCGTTGCTTTTCCACAATAGTTTTTCATTAAAAACGGCCTCAAGCTCAATAAAAATTGTTGAGTAAGATCAAAGAAATGATTATTTTAATATAAAATTCGCGATTTTTTGCAAAGTAAGAGGATTATTACAAAATAAAGTAAATTTTTCCACTGCAACCTTTTTTGCCTCACTGTGCGACCCTAGCTGACTTAGCCAGTTACCTACGCACTGTGCTAAGTTCGACTTATAACTATCTTGATTATTCGAAAGACACTTTTTTTAATGGCCTACTTGACGTATTTTGATGTAATTTGAATTAAAAATTTTTATTTTTTTAACTTTTTAATTTTTTTATCAGTCACTGCTTGCTCAACAATTAATATCTCAGGCCCTATATCGGGACACCCTTTCAGTTAAATATTTGATATACACACATATTTTTTGCAAAATTTTAAAAAAATTGGACTTAAAAAAATAAAATAAAAAATCTTTTATAAATCTCTGAATCTTGGTCAAGAAAAAAGTACTAATTTATTTTTTTCATACAACCAATATTTATCGAGTGATGATGTGGCTTACGCCGAGACACCTAATATTTTGGTTGTTGTATAACTTTTGAAAAAGAAAATTGTTGTTGTTTTTTTTTGCGTTTACAGACACTGTAGGACCTCCTAGGCAACATATCCGAAAATCGAGCAAAAGTAGTTTTTCACCAGTTGAAATAGTGTGCAATGCCTTATTTACACCATCTATAGTTTAGAAATAAAAGAGGCTGATGCTTTGCGTTTAATCGACATTTTCTTCCAAATTTTTTTTTTTT
>NW_016168075.1:5566-20034 GCF_001687245.7 Rhagoletis zephyria | reverse complement strand
GATTTCTTATTACCAGTCGTTCTAAAACGTCCGCCGAAGGCAACTCGCCTGGGCGAGTTATTTTCTTATTACCTAAATGAGTCGTTTTATTATTGCTACAGGCGATATTTGAGTAATAATTTCTTGCAACAATTTTATTCTTTTTAAATTTTTCATTTGTTTTTGAACACATACTTATAATTTGTAAACGAAATTAATTAGTTTCGCCGCTATGGGGCTTCCTAATTTTTCAACCCTATCTTGGGCATAATTAGATGATTTTAAAGAATCCTGTTGACGCGAAGTTCATCAGTTTGAGAATTTTTTAAAACACATTCCTAAAATGAAATAAAAGATATGATATTGCCGATTTCTCACTAAGGCAATAAATCGGCGAGTCGCCAATTTGTTGCCATTGACGATTGTTGCCTATTTCTCATGTTTTGGGAATGATATGAATATTCAATTTTCGTCTAATATTTTCAAAAATTAAGTTAACAACGTACATATGTATTTACATAAGCAGTAGGTATGTATGTATGTGTACATATGTATCGAAAAAAACCCCGAAATCTAAAAGTAGGTCAGAAGAAATATTTAGTACAGAATGCGTTTTCATGTCATAGACTGCCTTCCGCTCCATATTAAGAAACATCGGTTATCTTTCCAAAACAAATAACTAAATTATGACAAAATATTTTTTTATTTTCACTTTTGTTTCAATTAAAAGAAAAATACTGATAAAAATAAAATATTTCACACAAACAGGGCTGAAATTTTGAAATTCCTCCCCGTAATTTCTTTGTAAGTCAAATATTACGGCCGATTAATCATAGTCAGCTTATGTACAGCAGTCGAAAGAAGTATAGACGCATTTGGGCATTTGCCGAAATTTGGTGCAAATCGTATACCAATTGTGTGAATACCCAAATATTTTTCGTGATTTGTTAAAATTTTTTAATAGCAGATTGCTATATTGTAGCAATCTTTTGACTACAAAAAAAAATCCCAATTTTTTTTTTATTTTAGCCCAATATAAAAATGCTCAAATCGTTAAAAATCAACAAATTCTTGTAAAAATTTCTAGTTTTTAATTAGATTCTGAGTATGTAGTTTTGTAGCTCATTTAATTCTGGTAGAATAAAGTATAAGTTTCAAATGGCTAAAAATTACGGTTAATTTTTTTAAATTTTTAAAAAGCTCGAGATTTGTACGAAAGTTTGTTGATTTTTTTTTAATATTTATTGCGCGGGTTTTGTTAAGGAATAAACTATATTTTTATAAAAAAAAATAACCAAAATTAAATAGCAACAAAAATAATACGTTAAAACTTGGCAAACAATGGCTCGGCTATAATTCTTTACCCACTGTATGTATGTATTTCTTTATATATTTAATTGGACATGTACATCGTACGTAAAGGTATGTGCATAAAAAAATAATGTTGTCCTTTTTTTGCCTTTTTCATTGCTCATTTTGCCTTTTTTAATGTTTAACATTCGAGCACTGGTTATTAGCATTTTTTTATTCGAGCCGCTACATTTCCAACACCTACAATGTGTGATTTCTAATTTCGAAAAACAAAATGCCTCTTATGCTCTGGGGCACACTAATGTAGTAATGTATGCACAGACATGCGTAGTTATTTAGGAAAACGCAGATCTTTTTAATTATTTTAAATCCGTATATTGCTTAAAAAATGTATTTACATGAATATGTTAAGTGGAAATTTTAAATAATAAATTTTTTATTAAATTAATATTAAACGGCCGCTGAAAGTCGCTTTGTCATACGGTCTGTTCATACATGTTTATAAAAATGTGTCATGATTAAATTCATATATTTACATACATCAGCATACAGTCATAAAAATATCTTATTTTTTCCTATAGTTTTTATTCCACATGTTTATACATGTGTACTTACATATTTATACAATGGGCATTAAGTGCGGAAGGAGAGGGAAGAAGCTTATCACAATCTCTGCACGCATTATACGTATGTTAATTAAATGACAGCAGCGAAAAAAAAAACACAAAATATAAACAAGCATTTTTTTTTTGCTGCTTAAAAGCTCCAGTGAAACATGTGGTGGTCGGTCATAAGCGCGATGAACGATTCGGGCGATCTAACTAACTAGGCAACCAGCCAAACAGGCAGTAGTCGCGCAGCTCACTAAACACAATGCGATAGTAAGCTGTGACATCACAAATCTACGGAAAAGGTTCAATGTACCCTGCTGCGTGTTAAAGCGTTTCACCCAACAAATATGTACTAAATATGTTTGTATGCGCACACGAATTATGCGACAAAAACACAAATTAAAAGCACCGAAAAAGTGTGTAAGTCCACAATTTATGGCATTTTATTGCCAAAAATAGATAAGTCGGTATCACGTTAAAGCCTTAACTAGCTTATGATATATTTTTTTTTATTTTACATCGGTATTGTATTCGTGTGCAAAAGCATAAGAAATAAGTTGAGCTGGAAAAAAGATGTGCTGATAAGTATTAGGAGAAAAGATGTAGGCTACTAAAGGCTTGTATTTACATACATATCGATGGTCCTCTGCCCTAACGACACAATCCGAAATTCATAAAATTAAAACTCTTGCTACTGTTAAGTGTCGATGCCTGGGCATGCCTGAGTTGAACTTGATATCAGCTGATCGTAATGTTGGGATGGGATATCTCGGACGTCAACAAATTTACAAACTTCTAAGTGGACACCAGTTCTTTTTTACATCACGTATCCACTGCCGCCATAGTCAATATAGTCATCCAACATCTGTATAAAATGAGGTTTGATTAGGTTCTTCAGCTCTGACGCTACTTTTTCCAATGCAACTTGGAAACATTTCTATTAGTGCCAGGCACTCTTGCCTTTTTCGTTGTGTTTGTCTATGGCGCCTTTGCTATTCCCATATACTGCTCTCTCAAGTAATCCGTGAGTTTAAACTTCTCACATTTTGACCACTTTCAATACCAAGACTTTCCTCACCGATGGTCCGCGACCTGCGCTACTTTGACTTGAAGTAGCAATCCGGAATTAATAACATTTACAGAATGTTCCCTTCATCTTCACGAAATCCTGTTTTGGAGTCTGGGCTTACCTTATCTCTGTGGTAACTAGCCGATAAATAGCATGTTTGTCTCTGTAAGCATTTGTGGGATGGACTCTGTTGAAGTCTTTGTCCCCACCGTACATCATCGAAGCGGATTTACAGTGCCATTGTTTTTTTTTTTTTTGACGTAGAATACGTCTTACCTTAAGGTATGGGGGCTATGTTCAAATGTTGTAGTTGTAATTTTTAGAGGCTCACAAAAACGCTTATTGCACGAGAACTAATAAAACGATTTCAAAGAAAAGTGTGGCGTTTCAAAGATAAAATTCCAAACCTGTCGACAGATTCATTTTTGTAAATAACCAATTCGGTTTCTGTCGTAAAAACAACGGTAAACATTGCCTTATTTTGGGGTCAATTTTGAGCCTTTAAAGTGCTCTAGCAACTTATTGTTGGCATATATAACTTTCATTTTCGGGATATAGGTTCTTTGGAGCAGTAGAAATATTATCGGGTACAAATTTTATATAAATTTAACAAATATTGAGCATTTTAAGGCAAAAAATTGTTGAAAAAATTTGCAAATTTTTTTCATTACCAAAATGCTCGAAAACCGCTCGAATGATTTTGTTTTTGTTTTCTTTAATCAAAAATTCAAGAGTTTTCCTTTCGTTTGGTATATGGGAAGTATTGGTTGATATCTTCTATATATGTTTATTTTATTCAAATATATGGGCATAAATGATTTTCCATACAAAATCACCTCGTCATCATTTTGCAAACACGTGCATATGTTGGAAGTGTGGGAAGGAGACAAAAAGTATGTATGCGTATGTAATGCGGCTTTTGATCGCAGCGTATGTACATATGTAAATGCATATATACGTACATATGAAAGTTTCAGTTAATGTGGATCTGTTTGGTTTTGTTATCGATATTTTTATCGATTTTGTTATCGATTTTGCTATCGATTTTGTTATCGATATTTTTATAGATTTTGTTGCCGATATTTTAATCGATTTTGCCATCGATATTTTTATCGGTTTTGTTACCGATATTTTCACCGATTTTGTTATCGAAATTTGTATCGATGTTGTTATTGATTTTGCTATCGATATTTTCGGAACTTATCGATATAATGATCGATATTTTTATCGATTTTGTTATCGATTTTGTAATCGATTCTGTTATTGATTTTATTATTGATTATTTATCGGTTTTGTTATCGATATTTTTCTTGATTGTTTTAACAATTTTGCTATCGATATTGTTATCGCTTTTGTTATCGATATTTTTGTCGCTTTTGTCATCAATATTTTTATCGATTTTTCTATAGATATTGTTATCGCTTTTGTTGTCGGTATTTTTATCGGTTTTTTTACCGATTTTGCTATCGATATTGCCATCGCTTTTGTTATCGATAGTTTTATCGATTTTTTTATCGAATTTATTACCGATTTTGTAATGGATTTTTTGATAGATTTTGTTATCAATTTTGTTATTGACTTTGGAATCGATTTTGTTATCGATTTTGTAATCGATTTTTCGATAGATTTTGTAATCGATTTTTTATCGATTTTGTAATCGATTTAGTTAACGATTTTGTTATCGATATTTTTATCGATTTTGTTATCGATTTTATTATCGCTTTTGTTATCGATATTTTTTTCTTAGTTTGTGCTTTCGTTTTTGACTTGGATATGCTCTTAACCATACCACGCATTCTACGTTTAAATTTAGCGGGTGTATCTCCGATACAGCCTGCAGACCAAGACGAAGGCGCTGGACTGTTCCTTTTTTAACTTCCGTAGAAGGTGCTGAACGGAGCTTATATCCCTCAGCGCGCCTGGTCCCACGAATGAAGGAGAACGCGAGGCCCTCGATTCGCTTCAACGTTTTACGAAGGTCCATAGCTCGTATTCGGCATGAGTTTTATGATTCCTATAACTAAGAACACCACTTAATCTAAGCCTTCACTCGAATCAGAACACTTATTTTCTTCCATAAGAAATCCGTGCTTATTTGGTATTATTACGGCCTTGTGAGTTTGGCATCTACTTTACTTTTCTAGTCACTTTTCATCTGGATAAGACCCTTGTTTGGCTAAGCTTTATGGGCTCTAGTCTACTGTGGTGGATTATTATCGCCACGGGTAGCATATTATGAAGTCATTTTGATGTCGAGGGAATCTCTTCTGCTCTTCTGGTAAATAAGCTCATGAAATGATCTCATTCCGAAACTTCACTAAGTTTATTTATATAAAAATGTATGTCTGTATGTATCTATGTATTTGTTCCCAGTCGGAAAAGTAGTAATGCATTATATGCGTGATAAATAATATAATGTATTTCTTATGAGTTCTCGATTATATTAATGCTAACTATGTAATCAGTATTCTAATATATTCAAAAGGTTCCAAAAATTTCATATTAAAACACATTCATTTCTCGATACTATGTAATGCAAAATTGAATGCCCCACTTTTCTTAGGACATCGCCCTGGGGGAAAAAATGCATTTTCGAATGTGAAAAGGGTTGTTTTACTGATAATTTTTTCGATTACTATACATTACATTTTGTCTGCATTCTGGACCGCAGTGCTACGTGACAAAATAGTAGTCTTTGAGTTTAGACAGCGTACCAAAAATGTGTGTGTGAACATGTGTATGTACATAGGTGTAAGTTACGCAGGTGAGGCAGAGAGGAAACTCCAGAACTACCCTGCAGGAAATGAAACTAGTTTGAAAGTAATTTATAAAGTACTCTATTTTCAATAATAATTATCAATTACTCGCACTGTTTTCAGTGCAACGAACTAATTTATTTAACACGGCGATGTCCTAGGAAGCAGTCAATTATCCGACTCTGCGTTTAATTTTAACTACTTTAAAATGCATTTGGCTTAAAGAACTTCAAAGTCAGTATGTTTCGTTTGAATATGCCCTGCACTTCATAAACGCTTTCTCATACTTCCAAGGCACATGTTGTTTCTCTGAGTAAAAAGAATATCAAATTCGTAACATTTATTCACTGCATTTGTTTCAAAGTAAAGGCTTCAGTTAGTTCATTAAATGTGAAATTAGTCAAGAGCGCAGAACTTATATTTAAGAACTTATACTTCTACGGTGTTGAGTTTTCATTTAAATGGCGTTCTGGTAAGACAGATCGTGTCAGCTGGCTCCGGTTTACGTACCGGTAGGTTTACGTTCTTGACTAATTTCACCTTAAAAACAAATCACTTACTTCCGTCAGATTGCTGAGCAAAACGTCATCGATTATTTAAATGCTAGTCGATAAACGATGATGATGGCAGCTTTAGCACTCGTCGAGCAAAGTTCAGTGTACTGAATCTATTAAAAAGTGTCGGCGATGATTAACATTTTGCCGCAGCGCACTTTTCTATTCAGCACAAATTTGAATACCAAAATGCAACAACAGCAATAGGAGCTGAAAAGAAGAAGTGATGAAAATGTGAAAAACAAAAAGTGCCTGGCAAAAAATCTAAAATACGATTTGGATCGAATCGAGTCGAAATGAATGCAAATGCAAGTAGGTGAACCTGCGAATTAGCCTCAATCCAACAATGGTGGTTGCAACATCAATATGTAAGATACATATTTACTATGTATGCATCATCAAGCCAGGGATATTGAGTTTAAATTGAGAACTGTTTATTTTATTAGCTTAAAGTTTGTTTAGAAATGCTTTTTGTGATTTAACGAGCTTAATATTCCTTTCGAGTACCTACTCAAAGTAATAAAAACCACAACTATAGATCAGAAATCTTCTACACAGCCATCCCAACACGTGATTATTAAAAGCGCTGCATTTTTTTCTTTTTTTTATCGATGCGCTCATCTACCAAAATTCCTTTTTCTTTGTTTAAATTTTTGCTTTAATCTTCTTTTTTTTTCTTCAATTTCTAAAGTGTATTATGAGACGCTTTGGCCATTTGTAATGTGTGCGCACCCGGCAAGCGGGTATGGCACCGCAGCCATCAAACCCAAAGCCCAAAGACGGAAAAATAGACGTGCTTGCTGGCCAATTCCACTAACTGCCAGCCCAGTCAACTCGTAGAGACGACGCAAACTGCCAAAATGTTTAACACCAGCAAACTATGCGCACCTCGGCGGTGGCATCGCCGGAAAAAAGAAGCTACTACGGCGACAAGAGTTCATTGAACTTGAAGCGCTTGTGAGCTTTTTCTGTACATTTTTGGGCTTTTGTTTCTATTTACTTTATTTTTGTTTTAATTTGGATTTTGGTTTGCCTCAGTTTTGGCTGTTGGCTGTCTTTGCTTCTTCGCACTCGCGATCAGGGTTTGTTGCCATAGTGTACCTAAATTTATAACAGGCAGCTACGGCAAGCCAACATCTGTCCGTTCGTAGGGCGTGTGGGCAGAACGGAAAATGCCTGCTTGCTTTATTTTATTTACTTATTAATTTTTTTTCTTTTTAAATCCTAATGTGTGATCCCTAAGTTCAAAGTATGTATAAGTAATTTGTTATTAAAAGCCAATAAAAACTATTTAATATGGGAATTACTTTTGTAAACGTACAAAGGGTTAGAAAAAAAAAAAAAATGCTGATCGCTCAAAAAAAGTTACAAACTAATGGTTTTGTTACTTTTTTTTTTGATCGTCAATAAGCGAGCCTCTAGTTTCAAATATGGTAATACCTACATAACAAAAAATTGCAGTGAAACGCCTCCGGAGGTTTAATTTTTCAATTCAAAAATATGGATGCCTAATAGTAAAAAAATATTTATTTATTTCAAATACAATTGGGACAGCATTTTTTATGAAGTGAAGCATTTTCTTAATTAAGAATTCGATGACAATTTTTGTTTATAAAGGATTTCTTATGACACCTTATTCCAAACAAAAAATGCCTTTCGTATAAGATTACCCGGTCGGCAAATTAAGGAGCGCCTCTAAACAAACGCTTTCAAACAGGAGCTGTATTAGAAGATCTTCAGCAGCTGTTCGAATGCAGAGCAGAAAGTACATGTGTACATACATAAATACGTATGGAAGTCAAATAAAAAATCTTTGGTTTTTGTTCGATGCTTCCGAAACCCGCTATATCCCGTCAGAGTGGGACCTTAACCCACCAAACCTCCTTCCGTCCAGTACGTTAAGTATTTCACCGAAGGGAGACGTCGACCTCAGCGGCCCCTCCACCGTGGCAAGGTCATTCTACCCGGTACCAGGAGAACGCCACATAACAATTGGATGGATTGTACCTTACTCCTGCCGAAATAAGGCTCAAAATGGTTATCAAAACCGCACAATTGAAAATTTTAATGTTGGCAGAGCAAATGCATATCCTTGCCAGAATAAAAGATTGTTCATGTTACTTTTGCTAGGTTTTGGGAATTTGCGATTGATGTTTGGATTTTCACTAAATTACTCTCCGAGAATTACTATTTCACTAAATTCTTAAATTATTTTATTTTATTTTTATTTTTAATTATGTGTGAGTGTTTGAAAGATTTTCTTTAGTAAAATTTGGTGGAATGTTACATTTGTCAACAATTTTGCAGCCACTTAGTATGACATGCGACAAAATGTATCCTAAATTAACGATACTTTTTAGTCAATATCTTGGAAACTAAATTTCCATTTAAAAGTCCTTGACTAGTTAATATAACTCTCATCTCATCTCTCTCATCCAGGTGACGAATATGTTATTGTTGGACTTCATACACATTTTACTTAAAACGTCACCGTCTTCCTACCCTCATTCCAGTAATAAAGGAAATCAGTAAAAGTTGGCAGTATTTTTTAATTTTCCCATTACGAGTAGATATGTATTAGAGTTGTCAAACAACCGATAGCGCTATCGATATATTTTTTTCCATTGCCATCGATACTTTTCTCCTAGCACCACTGTTAATTTTTGCTGACGGCGTTAGGCATTTTTAACTGACTTTAAAAAATGGAGGAGGCTATCAATCCATCGGTATTTTTTTTTTATCTTTCTATAATTCTTTTTTTTTTAAATGAAAAGTGGTACCTCAGAGGTAGTCTAATTTGGTTTTGATCCGATCATTGGATCACGAAGAAATTGACGAAACTTCTATGTTTTTATATGAGAAATGAAGTCGGTTTAGTTTTTTGCTAAAAATTACTTGTTTATAAAAAAATAATGAATTTTAAAAAAACAAAAGAAAAATAGTCAAAAACAGTTTGTATGAATGCATGGCTAAGTTATTTTTTATTAATCCTTTAAAAATAGAGAAAATCAAGGTGCAACAAATACTGGAAATTTTCCTTAAAAAAAAATTGATTTTATTTCCATAGTACTATTGATAGTGTGAAGTGTCGATAGTTTGACAACTCTATTAAAAATTACTGAAAACTTCCGCAAATGTAAACAATATTTTATTTCAATAATCATAACACAATATGTTTGTAACTTCTTATTACAACTTTAGATAATTTTTTAAAGGTAACCGCACTGCAAATGCCTTCCAAATTAATTTAATTTTTGACTTTTGTCGCGTGTTTCTTTGCACGATATCGATTATCTTTTCAACTTCAAGCTAACATGTTCGCATTGTTAATTTTTCCTAAGCAAGTATGTGTGGAAAAAAATTCCTACATTTTTTTTACCACTCATGTTTGGTGTTGTGCAAAAAAATGTGTATAATAACAAACACATCCATAGACAGACAGCGAGCGAGTAGAAGGCATCATGCGATCGTTCGATTGAATTCACCTGTTTTTCAATGTGTTTTTTTTTTTATTTCGCATTTTGTAGGAAATGTGTGTGTGATACTACTTACTGTACGTCTGCCTGGGCTTTTATGTGTGTCGGTAGACATGTGTGTAATTAATTTGTAGCTTTACAACACTAAGGAGCAGCCAGACGGCGCAAGCTAGTCATATTGATGAGGTTCGTAAAAGAATTTCGCGAGAATAAAGCTTTTGAATTTAGTTTTTTAAATACTCGATGTGAACACTTGTTGCTATTTAACAGAAATTGGTGAAACACGTGCTTAGGTTTTTTTTTATTCATACGGCCCATGGTTAATTTTTCTTAACTTTTCATTCTTTTGCTGGTTGAGATAAATAGTCCAGCTCTCCATCACATGTCTAATATAAGAAAATTGGAGCCTCCCCAACCATAAATTTCTGTGCAAATGCACACGACAGTAAATTTTTTTTAGCACTTTAACTGCTTGCACACTCTGAACGCACCTTATTCTGCTGATTTTCGCTTTTTGCTTCCTTGAAATGCGTCGTCGGCGGCGTCGACCCGTTGCCAGAGTGCTTCGTTGCTTGCATTCAATTATAATTACATTCCTACTATTGTAATTACCTGTTTGTGTGTACTGCTTTTTGTAGCTGTTGACTTTGTTGCACTCATTGCATTGCATTTATTGCATAATATTAAGTTAGTTAGATGGTCTATAAAGGTGAGAAAAAGCAAACATAAGGCGGCAGCGAGTGACTTCTCATCAATCTAAATATTAGCCGTTCGTGCAAAATATTTTCATTCCGAGCATTTTAAAAAATGATCAAAAGTTGTGTAGTTTTTTGTTTGGTCGAGTTTAGTATATATGTATATATATGTATAGTTAATCTATAAAAGACCATATGATTTATATGTATTTATTTTTCTTGCGATTTAATTATGTATCTATTACGCTATAAATTTACAAACATACAAATTGTCTGTCTCAATTTCATTTATGGTCGGTTAATTTTTGCATTAAAACAATGAGTCGGCGTTGCTGATCAATTGGAAACTATCACAACAAATAAGTAGATACATATAATATGTTTATGCATAGTACGAACACACACCCAGTGAGAAAATGAAGAATATATGAAAATATTATCGACCACGATTATGCTAATGTAGGCGAATATTGAGATGATGGAATTGTTACATTCCCAGGCGATCGAATGGATAATTATAATTCACAATTTTAAAACCACAAACAGCCCAGAAATTTTGAGAATGAAATTACGCATACTGTTATTACATAATTTAAAAATACTCTATCTGACATCGTCGCTGAAACACAAAAAGCCATTAAAAACTAAAAGTCCAACATTCACTTTTTAATTGATTGCGATGTATTTTATTCGATTAAAAGTCCCCACATTGTTTTATGCGATACAAAATTTTAGTTAGATACGCCCTTTTTGCATTGTAGCGACGACCTTAAAAGGACCTATTTACTGAGAAGAGAATTCTCCCATTTGGAAAAAATTTTATTCCAATTATTAGTTATTTTGGATCACCCTAATGTATATATTTATAGATTTGCAAAGCGGCACGCGGCAAATTAGCGACAACTCTGTACCAAAAGTAAAGCATGTTGTAATATATCGACAATAATGACGAAACATTACTCTGTACATTACCAAACATTCCACTTTCCCATTGGGCATTTGTGTCTGTGTGTGCGTAATGTGCAAAATCGTCTGGACTTGTGGGCCGTACAATGGACCGGAAATCGCTGTAAGCGCGAAACTTCATTATCGTCGCTAAAGTCATTAAATTCGCATATGAAACAAATTGCAGTTTGCAACAAATATGTAGCTACATATGTACATATATAATTGGTGCATTTATACATTTATGCTTTGAATTTTGCATAGCTTTTTGTGCATAATGTCCAAAAGTGTTTAATGAACAAAATAATTCGTTTGCGTGTTTTTATTATCTCACCTCCAGCTTAGACGGGGTAAGTAATAAAAATCAAAGCAAATTGCACATCAACAACCATCCTACGTTGTATACATACATATGTATCTATATAATACGTACATTAGACCGTACTACCTTACACGTAAAAAAAAAACATCGCCGTACACCTTCTAATCAAAAAAAAAAAAAAATGTTTCCAAGGCGATTTCGAACTTTTTTTTTCTGACCGAACATAGGAGTCACTCTTTTAAATTTTTCAGCGTATCTTCAGAACTAAAATTCGGAAATCGTTCCAAAACTCATTGACTTGAAGTAGCCCTTTATACTACTTTGGGTAGACCGGGGTAGATCCGGCGTAATTTTTTTTTAAATTCCGTATCTTGGAGGATATTCAACGAATCGAATAATATGTAAGCTTGGCTCAATCAATCCCTTTTATATTTAAGAACAAAATATTATGACAATACTTTTTGAAATAATAAAGTGAATTAGCAAAATGAAATTACTGTGAACTATTAAACACACTTTTAACAAAAATAATGTCGGTGAATTAAACTCACCTAAAATCCTAGGTACGGCAAACTAAAAAAAAAAATCGAAATTTCCTTGCAAAAATACTTTAGTCTAAGGTGGTATGGTCTAATGTACATACTTGCATGCTTATTTCCATATTTGTAAATATTTATTATTGCATTCATTTCATTAGAATACAATACCTACTACATAATGAACGCCATTAATACATGTTGACATTGGCGCACACACAATCGCCCCTATTCTGCAACACTTTCGTATTCGGATTTTACTATGAATCGTAGAAATCGTATGCTGCAATCCGAATAGTATTTTCGAACTTTCGACATGCGTAACAATGGCATGCCTAAAATCGTAGGAGTAAGAAACTTACAGCTTTTTTGCATAATTTATTAACAAAAAAAATCTATGTCGGAAGCAAGATAAAAATTAAGCGAAAATATGTAAATCGATGTGTGTTTGCCGGAAGTATTAGTGGTGGTCTTTTAAACAAATAAATTTGCCTTTCGCATATACGTATTGTTTTATCCACTGCTTTATAGGAATGAACAAAAAATAATGTTTGTTGTCCCTTATCGAAAGCTTGGTCCGGCAAACACGTGTAGCCAAAGGATTAAAATTTAATTAAAAAAAAAATCTAAAAAGGTTCAAAATTTCCGATAACTAAGTAGTTTACTAATAAATTCGGTTTGCACTGCAGTTCTTTGTAAATTTTGATGAGGGTTCTGCCGAGCTGCTAATGAGTTCAATCTAATCTGTAATTTTATCGAAATCGATTTTTCGCTACCAAAGTCATCTTTTGTGAACATTTAAAACTCAATTACCTAGATTAAGCATTTAAATTAAATACTTTTTAACCTTCCTATAGGCTGTAAGAATGTATTGTTCATAAACTATAATAAATAAATTAATAAATAAATAAATTCATTTCCATAGCGCGCCCTTATCCCGCTGCAATAATTTCAAAAGCAATAAAATCCATCGTTTCCTTAAAAATATGTAAAATCAAACAGTTTTACAAAAAATAAGTGTAGATGAGTGTTTTTTTAATTCCTTTCCACTTTGTATTCCTTCATACAGATGTCTTCGAAAAACAACCGATAGCTGGCAATGCTGCACAGGTTTCCGCAAGGGTTGCAGACAGTGTTGCCGCGGCGTTCAGAAGAAATATATCACCGAAATTCCCTAAAATGGATCAAAAAAGTATCATAAAAAAAAAAAATTATTATCAAAGTATCAATCTTCAAAAAAACTTCTAATTCTTAAATTAAAATAGAAGTTTGAATTTTTAATTGAGATCGTGGACAGTTCTTATTAATGATTTTTGGGTTTTATGTACAAAAAATGAAAATAAATCTTTTATACTCGGTAACAGTTGAATTCATTCCCATACTTAACTAAAATCACATATCAAATTGGTGTTAAACACCGTAAAAACATAAAAGTAATTTTCACAATACTTACTGGATTACAGGTTTACATACATATGTAAGTAAGGCTAAGGAATCATTGGGGAGCCTGTGAACAAACAAACAAACTAAGCACTTTTTAACACCCCAAAATAGTTTGCTACTTGTAGCAGTTATGCTGTATACCTGAACAAAATATAATCCTTGGTGAAATAATTCATTTGTGGATGGTTGTTTAAGGACATATGTACATATGTATGTATGTAGATGGGGGAAAATTTGCGTAATCAAAGAATAGAGGCCGGCCCACATATCTACAACTTTGTCGTTGAATCAGTGGATAATAAATAATTACTGAACTCATCAAAAAAAGTTAATATCTAACAATAACTTTTGTAAAAATTTAAATTTTGCAAAATTGCTATAATTATATTTTTTTTAATGGTTGTAAACCGAATAAACTGATTTGGGGGAAAAATCTTTACCATCCAATTTTGGGTGGTCCACTTGAGAGATTTTCCCTCATTAACGATTTGATAATCTTATAATATGAAATGATAACAATATCGATAAGCATATTTATATCGATATCGATATTTTCTGTAGTAAGTAAGTAAAGAGAAGCTAGCTTACAGTCTTTTAGTAATCCTTGAAAATCTCGGAATTACTGTGACTCAGTCAACGTATTTTACCGTAAACATAAACTGCTTTCCTACCTTTTTGGCGTTCACTTTTTCAAACTGCATTTCTCAAAGCTACTAGTAATTGCGTAATGTACATTAGATCGTACCACCTTCAAATCAAAAAAAAAAAATA
>NW_016168075.1:0-4449 GCF_001687245.7 Rhagoletis zephyria | reverse complement strand
AAATTGATGATTGCAACAATTCTTTACCAAGAAATACGTTTATGACAAAATTTTGGAAAATGGGCGTAGCACCGCCCACTTGTGATCACATATATGTATCTCGCTAACCGTTCTAGCAATTTGCACCAAGCTCGGTATGGTTATTGTGCTTGCCACATAAAAGCAAACCGTTGAAAATTGTTGAAATCGGACTAAAATTGAGGCCGCTTTTCATATAACGGTAAATTTCAGATATGCTTGAAATTTCAATATTTCGAAATTTAAGAACGCTAATTTACTTAAAATGTATACACCCCGGCTTATCATGTAGCGGTAGCTTTCGGAAAGGTGGAAAACATATATTTAATACTTGCGCCGGGTATTTAATGTTCGGCTCCGCCCGAACTTAGACTTTCTTACTTGTTTTACATACATTTTTGGACCACTTTAATGTACATACATTCAGCAATAAAAAAGTGTTTTTTTTTAAATAGTTCTACAGGATTAATCAAAATACTTCCTTAGCAAAAGCTTAATGAGCTTTAATTTACTGGCGTTAGGGTGATGAAAACTAAGATCTGGTTGGTAAGTTGAGTATGAACTCTGGGACATATAAATTTGTCTCCTCGAGATAAAAACCTCGTTATATTACACTTTAAGGTTCGACTGTAAAGGCCGAAGATATGACGAAAAATTTTAAAAGGCGAAATTACCTCGCAAAAATATTTTTGACTCAGACGGCACGCTCTAATGTACATATGTATGTATTGCTTTAAACATCGCACTCTATGTACATATGTATGTATGTGTTTACTATAGATATATGTATGTATGTCTAAAGTGCGTCTGATGCACATTTTATTCAAAGTCGATTGCAATAATTCCACATAATTCCAAGTTGCATATTCAATATGTAATTAAATGTGATAAAAATGTAAGTTGAAAGTGAGCTGCAAATACATGGAAAAGCGTAAATACACTTAATATTTAGAATGCTACAATATTAATTAAGACATTTATACAAATGAGTGTGGATGCGCGGAATCAACGTTTTTTGCAATCTATTTTTTCCTCCTATATTTTAATTAATATTCAACTTTTCTAATTTTACAAAACGAATGCGAAGCAGCGCTTCTTTGCGTATTATTTTGTGACTGTTTTGAATTTTTTTTTGTTGTTGCCCCTTATACAGTGAATACAGAGCTGTCACTGCTGTATGGTGTGCTCGTAATTGCGGTAATTAATGCACAGAATCGAAAGTGATATATAGCATCAACATTTAAATAAATAAAATATAAATTTATACGCCCGCTCGAACCGCGATGCGGTTGTGAAATGTGTATGTATTTATGTGTGTAAGTGGCGTTTAAGCTAGAAGACGGCTCGGCAGTCAGCCATACAGGCGACCGCTTCTGCTACGCTTTCACCGCGCTGATAAAAGCCGTATCCCCCACACAAAAACATGTCTAATCGGCAGCTGAATCACAGGTATTTCCAAACGTATATAGTCGTCGTCTGTCCACACATGCAGATGGGCTTCGTTCGATGCTACAATGGCTGCTTATGCCATTTTGCTCGATGTGAGTAGCGTTAGGGTTTGCCTTTGCCCTCTCCATTCCCGTTCTTGAGCATTCTGCCAAGCTGTGCAGCTTTTCTGACCGTACTTCATTATTATAAAATTTGGAATGCATCGATCTACTTGTCGCGTGTTTATGCGCTCTTGGCCGCCAACCGAAGTTAAAGCTTAGCTTTGAGATTAGAATTAGAAAATAATCTCTTAAATATTCTAACAAAAAGAACACTAAGGGGAACTTTAGGCATTTTCATGTGCAACGCTTTCAGTAAATGCTAATAAATGTTCCAAAATACATACATATACGGCTATTTCAGCATTTATTGGCGGCGGACTAACAGGTCGGCTAAGAATACAAGTTAAAAATAAATCCTATAAACGTACATACGTGCATACATAAGCACATATGTATGTATATGTTTATACAGATTTGCACACAAGAATAGATATGTATGTGTGTGTGCATAAGCCTGCGATCAGCCTTGAAATAAAGTAGCTTCAAAACAATTAGACGACATTTTTGGAAAAAAAATTAATGTTTAGCAAATTTTGCAATCAATTCTAGAAATAAGCACGACAAGCATTTCTCATATATTATTGCACTTTATGCATCAAAAAATCGAGTTCCAGATTATGATGACATGCCATTTGAATTTATTAAGAATTCGAATTGTATAAAATAACCCTTTTGAATAAAAAAAAAAATTAAAATGCTTTATTTATTTTTTTTTTATTTCTCTGCCTAATTTTACAGATTTTACATTATTTAAAATTTTTAATGGCATCCGTACATTTCATCTCAGCAGCCAGTTCGAAAACTCCCTATCAACCAAAAAACTTTTCAAGGAGGCCCAATTTCAGAATTTTATTGAAAAACACTATATCTCAGAACTGCAAAATGTATTGAAAATGTGCTGATATAGGGCGTTTTTGAATCGGCAGCTGAGATAGGGTGTTTTAAAAAACGAATTCTGAAATAGGGTGTTCTTCAACCAAAGTGTTTGTAAAGTTTTTTGAGAGCAGTCGATACATCAAGGAAGAATAGTAATCATTTACAAAAAATTATTCAATTTATAAAATTCGATTTAAATTCAAAAATATTGTCATTGAAATTTTCAAGCTCAAAGCTAAAAATCTTAAAAAGAAGTTCTTTTTCAATTGCAGCTATCATCAAACACGTGCCGAAAAAGTGGTGCGAAGATATTAGAACTCAAATGATAGGTTTGTTCATATAAAAATTATCCGATAACTTGCCAGCAACTCCCCAGTAACTTAATTTGTGAGAATTCGCTGTCATAGAGAAAAACATCCAAAAAGTAGGTGGACGCAAACCAGCAAAAATATGTAAGTTTTATGAACAGCTAATAAATTTGTGGTTTATTCGTAGCAATTTATATATTAAAATAGGCGTATTTTCTCAATTTCAACTATATAAACATCATAAATAAGTTCCCTATTAAGTTATCCACACACCTGTGCGATTCTGTCGGTGCGAACGTGCGATCAGCTGTTTCCTCGCTTGCAAGTTTTTACTGGCAGAAATTTGTATTCAATTTGTTTGCATTTTGCTCTCTCAGTTTTCCCTGCTTTGCAAGTTTTTTGGATGCATGAACACCAAAACTTGATAGTTTTTGATAACTTTTGAAAACTTTTTATTATCTACATGAGCAGGCTTTCTGTGGTGTTCGATACCCATCTTGTAATATTTATTTCATATCCTCACTTCTTCCCTTCGATACCCATATTGCAATATTTAATTTATCTTATCAATTAAATCAAATTAAAATTTCCAAACATGTGGCAACCTCCACAAAAATTTTTTCGTCTGTAAGCCTTCTTAAACCTCTTCCTTTTATTTTATCTTGTCAATTTACTTAAACTGCAATTCTCAAGCAGGTGGCAGCCCTCAATTTTTTTTCTTTCTATATTTTATGTTGGATCAATAGCAATACATCGGTGAAAATTGCATTCAACTTCATGCTTTAGTTTTCGAGTGATGCGAGTACAAACATACAGACGGACAAAAATTCTAAAAAATTGTTGATTTGGCTTCTATTGCTCTAATAAAGACCGCATACATCAATTTTTCTTTAATATCTGTTATGTACACACATCGGCCTGTTACAACTTTATTATATGTATAGATGTATTTAATTAATATCGAAATCGGTCCATAAATAAGGGTTTTCATAGAACTGAAATAGATATTCCCCAGTGTTGCCACAAAAAAAATTACAAATTCCTCAAAAACAAATAAAAAATCCTCAAAATTCGAACAAATTACTCAAAATTTTCTTATTACAGATATGAGTATTGTCTACAGCATACTATTTACAGGTATGTAGTGTAAAAATTTATTACATTCTCCAATTCAATTAGTACAATTGTTCTTGCGGTTAAAACAAAGTATCACCGTTATTTTTTATGCCTTGGTTTGTATATAATAATGCTGCAACTATAACAGTGCTCAATCTGGTCCTCAAATCACTCCTACACATTTTTAAACTATATTAGTGATGCAGATATATATATTTTTTTCAATTGGGAAACTTATATGAACCTGAAGAATATTTTAATTCAAAAACTTGTTTCCTATAATTTTCTGGATCTAATGAAGAATCAGTATGAATATCCTTATGATCGAACAATGTGTTACCATTCGTTACCGAGATTTTGCAAGTTCAAAATAAGTTGAAAAAATTATTGATAACATTTTGAATAGTTAGCAACAAATGCACATGTGCTTAAGAGCGAAAAATACCACACAAGCGGCTTAACAAACCAAGAGAAATATCCCTGTACTTAAAACTGTTAATGTATGTTGTGTATGGGGGTGTTTGAAGGTTTCACAAGCCGTTTGAGGGAAATGTGAACAAAAATCTAAATTTTTTGATTTT
>NW_016168074.1:12451-20044 GCF_001687245.7 Rhagoletis zephyria | reverse complement strand
GTGGAGTGTAAGGGATGTGTGTGTTCTTACTGCCGTTGGCTGTGTGCGCAGCTGTGATGGTTGCCGCCCTGTGGTGGTGTCGGGAGGGGTCGCAGTTGGGGTCTGCGGCCGACCAGCGCAACACGGGCCCTCGAAGTTCCTCGTCCAGTCTCGCGTGGTACGCAGACCCGAGCATGCCCTAAAGTGGCCAGGCAGTTGTTGGCGGCGGCGTGTGGGTGGTGGTGCGGCTGTGTGTGTTCTATGGTCTGTCGTGGCTGTGGTATGGTCTGTGGTGTTATTATGTTGTTGTGCTGTGTTGACTGTGTGAGGGTGCTCTGGTGGACTGAGGTTAGCCGTGGAGGCTGCTCTGTTTGAACAGCAGCGGGCCACATACGACGTGGTCTACTGCCGATGTGTCCGTAGTCCTGAGCAGACTCTGAGGTGACACCACCCCTCGCAAGCATTGCACTTGACAGAGGTGGAGTTCTGGTGTAGTCATCTCTGGTATACACAGCAGGTGTAGTTTTCTGGTCCTGGGTTTGACTCGATGCCACCCCTGAGTAGGAGAAAACGTAACGAATGTAGCCGTATGGACGAACAACCTCTGAGATACTTCGCCGACCTAAACGGGGTTAGATCGCCGAAACAACAGCCCTTGGTCGGGTAAAATCCGAGTCATTCCGGTACGTAGAACCGGCTGTCGTGTGTCGTGATTTTTAGCCACTTGAAACTTGCACATTGTTAAACTAAAATTGAATGGGCTATAAAACTGCGTACTCATAAAAGTTTGAAATTTATGTGAACATTTTTTTGTAGCCTTTTACAAAGTTTAAAACTTGGGTTTATATGGGTTTTGTTAGAGAATGAACTGTATTTTAATTCAAAATTCCTAAAAATAAATAAGTAAACATGAGTGGGAAACAATATGACTTTGAAAAGGGGTGTGCTATTACATTGGCCAATACTGTATGTACTATGTATTATGAAGTTGCGTTCCAGATGCTTCACGATTTGCATGTTTTTACAGGAAGCCGTTCCAGGTGACCACCTTCCATAAGGTTTATTAATGGAGCAAACAGCTATTCCTGCAAATCCTGTAAAACCTGCAAATCGTGAAGCATCTGGAACGCACCTATTGTGTTGCGCTATCTTTGGTGTGAGAGTCGAGTAGCGAAAGTGCTGGCTATTTGTTGTGATTGCAGCTTTTCGACGTTAACCCTCTAGTAGGCCAATTTTTGTATGAGTTAAAAAATTCAGGAATGGGTGATTTTAGCACGAGAAATCCAAAAATGATGTCCATTTCGATCTGTGACAGTAACTTTTTCCTACAGGGGAGAAAAACCAAGACCGTCTGGAGACGGGCTCGCCGATATACTTTGACGTATTTTCAGCTTTCTCTTACACAATGTTGACCTACGAAATGGCAATCCCGTCTGCAGACGGTCAAAACGCAAACTGGGTTTTTATATGTCGGCAAGCCGGTCTGTGTTCGAAAGCAATTTTCTGCATTTCGAATGGTGGCATAATTATAAAACTTATATCAAAATACTCTGCTTTTAACTACGAAACCCACTGAATTTTTTTGTATCAAAAAAAGTTTAAAAAGAAAAAAATTCTTTAATTACGAAATTACTTAATAGCAAGAAATAATTAATTTTAACCGAGTCTTTCACAATCTGTGATTCAACTGCCGATTAAAATAAAACGGATTGACATAACAGATTAAAATTGACATCGTCGTAAAGGTACGCCTTTTTTCTAGATAGTGCTTTAGGTGCACTAAATACGTGTTTAGTTAACGACCGTCTGGAGGCGGTTCAGCCTACTAGAGGGTTAAGCTTTCCTTGCATATTTGGGCGCACATTTTTTGCTACAGAGGCGGGTGCGTATCTTGGCTGCAACAAGATAGTGGTCAGAGTCGATGTTTGGGCGTGCCTTCCGTCTATCACAACATGATCGATTTGGTTTCTCGTTTTTCGATCCGGAGACAGCCAGGTAGCTTGATGGATCTTTTTATGCTTGAACCTAGTACTGCATACTACCATGTTTCGGGNGGCTTGATGGATCTTTTTATGCTTGAACCTTGTACTGCACACTACCATGTTTCGGGCCCCGGCGAAGACGATCAGCCTCAATCCGTTGTCAGACGTTTCGTCGTGGAGGCTGAATTTTCCGACAGTGGTTCCAAAGATACCTTCCTTGCCCATCCTGGCATTGAAGTCGCTAAGCACGATTTTGACATCGTGTCGGGCAGTGCTCATATGTACGTTCCAAGCGCTCATAGAAGAGATCCTTGGATGCCTCATCCTTCTCTTCCGTCGGGGCATGGGCGCAGATGAGCGAGATGTTGAAGAATCCTGCTTTGATGCGGATTGTGGCTAGGGTCTCATCCGAGGCTTTGCCTTGCTTCTTCACTGGAAGCGGTTTTTACGTGGCGGGTCCCAAACCCAGCGCACAACCCATTGTTGGGACGGGGGTGGTTTCACAACCAAATACACGTTTATAAAGCGAGACACCTGCTTGCAGCCGCACCTACTGGTGAACAGACGCTGCAGACTTCAGTGAGCTTTTAAACCGAATAAATCGAAGTGGCCCCACCGAAGCTCCCCCTCTTTCTGTCGTGACCCAAGGCTCCACTCGGATTGGTTACCGCATCTACCCAGAGCAACGACTATACCCCATTGTACTCCGGAGGATAATCAGGGTGGCGTTTATCTCTAAGACTGGGAAGTGCTATCATATTTTATGTAAGAACTTAAGGCCAATCGGCCCGTGTTCGTTTATGCTGAAGACACTCGATAGACAAACTGACCTCCACATAATTATCGGGATTTCTCAAGATCATCCATCTAAAACTCGGCATGCTTAAAGGAAGGTATGTATGTGGGGGCCAACAGAGCATACAATTGTGAAGTGGTTAGAAAGCCTTGATTCAGCATTCCGCGACCGTAGATAAGCTCGAGGCGATAGAACTGTCTCGATTGAGTGAGACAGCGCCTGCTACAACTTTTTCATGGGTGCGGTGTAACTAGATTGAAGAGTTTAGTTGATTCGGGGTAACCATTTGATGTTTTCATACCTACTTCTCATATTTGTTGAATCAAACCAAAAGGAAATTTAACTTCCACCTATTGTGTTAATAGCAAAAAATTACCCAATGATAAGTATATCAGGGTCGCTCCAACTTCATTCGCCCTCGAATTGAATGACTTGTTTTGAAACATATATTTGTTTGATGTATTTATTTTTGCACATTTTAGTTACAGTTCATGCGTACTAGATTATACGTTGTCAGCATTGATCAGTAACTGCTAAAACCTTTATATCTGTATTTATGCGTATATGTTGAAACTTTCTCATCTTCTTTAGTAAGTCCATAAAACGTATGCGCTAATCCTACGTTAATTTTTTGTAATGCTCCAATAGTTTAATTTAGTTGGGTTTCACTAGAAATGTTTTATTTAAAATTAACTTATTTTGCTGTAGCAGCTTTCTCCTTCGCTTGTACTGGAGTTGTTGCTGTTTTAGCGCTTGTCGCCACTTTACGTTGTTGTTTAGGTTTTGCTGGTGTTGCTTGCGGTTTAGTTTCCGCTTTTACTGCCTTAACTTCCTTAGTCGTCTCAGCTGCAGCTGGTGCTGCTGTGGGTGCCGGTGCCGGTGCCGGTGCGGGAGCTGGTGTTGGTGCTGCTGGTGCAGCTGCAGGTTCCTCTTTCTTGCCGTTTACTTCCTTAGCTTTAGGTTTTTCACTACAATTAGAGTAACTAGTTATAAAATATGTTTTTAAGTAATATATGCGTTTTTACACTCACCTTTCGATATCAATATTAAGTACCGATTCATCTTCTTCTTCGTCATCACGATCCTCTGGGCCAACTTCACGTAATAAATCACCCAAATCCTTATCAACATCTTCCCAGAGTTTATCTTCACCAACTTCCCCACCTTCGTCACCATTCTCATGTCCATTTTCCTCGGCGGCATCTTTGTTCTCGTCCTCTTCACCATCGGCCTTTTCTTTCTTGGCATCTTTAGCATCTTTTTCGCTCTCTTTTGCTTCCTTTGCTTTAGCTTTCTTAGCTGCTTTCTCCTCTTCTTCCTTGTTACGCAAGAACGCTTTGAGATGTGAGCGTAAGAGACAATGTTTCTTAGCATACGCTTCCACCGAGTCACTTGCGACTGAATAATGATTGCAGAGCTCACAGAAGTAGGCATCTACCTTCTTTATAAATGATGCACCGACAGGCTGACGTTCTTTGCTGTTCTCTTCACCATCCGTACCGCCTTCTCCTTCATTTAAAAGGGCGTCCACATCCAGGTCATCGATTTCGTCAATTTCGCCTACCGAATCGACTGTTAGAAACTTGTTCAGATCTATCTCGCGGGTATCCTCATCACTGTTATCACTATCCGAATCACGTTTGCGTGCCTTGCGCTGAAAAGGGAAGTGAATAGTAGAAAAGTTTTTGAAAAATGTAAACGACTAGATGCAGTGAAGAATCAATCATCTTCGAGGAGATATTCAGCCTTATCATAAGTTTGATTTTCGACAGAAATCGGTAACTTTTCACTTTTCGCTTCCATGTAATCACTACGGGTGGTTAAAAAAAAAAATTTTGGGTGAATTTGTTTTCGGTAGAAACTCATGATAAGGCTGATTGTGTTCCATAAAAAAAAAAAAAATCATTATAACTTAAACTATATACATTTTTTTATTGACTTGTATGTATTCTTCTTCTAATCATACTTTTACCCATAAGCGTGGAGAAGGAATTAGCACAAAAAATTATCTATGATGAATATTCATATAATATAAAAAAAATCCCGATTCCCTCGGTGTTCTCCCAACAACCTTTTTCCATAAAAAAAAGAGAATTGTTGCTACATCCATAGAAGTAATACTCACTTTTAAGTGCTCCAATGAGCAACGATGAGTTTCATAGAGCATTGGACTCTTGAATGCCAAATGACAAGTGGAGCAATAGGGCATTAAGAACTTCTTCATAGTCTTATGATGCTCCGACAATTGATGTTTTGCCTTAGGTTGGCGATAGTGTAGACGACACAGGTGACAGAACTTGGATTCGTATTCTTCCTTCGAGTTCTCTTCGATTTCGCGTTGTGCAGCACGCTGGCGAGCGCGCAGACGAAGCAAATGTGCCTTTTGTTGAAGTGAGATTTGACGTATTGCACTCTTATGAACGCGAGAGTACAAATGCTGTTGGTAATCCTGTAAAAGTTTAGGAGTTGATTTTAGAAATTTTATATGCAATTAAATGATGTTTTAAAATAGCTCGCGGTTATGAGAAGAACAAGTTTATAAAGATTAGCTATTGCATTTCCTTAATGCTTTTACAAACAATAGTTATGGGAACAAAGTTACCATAGGAGAGTGTGTTCTCAAGAAATTCGGGTCTACGTAACTGGAACGACCCAGATGTATGTATGGCTTATATCTGGCCAAGGACCGTCACACCAGCATCACTCCCCAAAAACTCTTTGTGGAATTTGTACGCTGCTACAACAACCATAGGAGTGTTCTCGTATTATACGGTCAAAATTATCCTGCAGCCAGTGTTGGCAGATTTTTTTTAAACAGTAAATTTCCGGTGAAATAGCTGTATTTTCGACCAAAAAACTGTAACTTTTAAAAACGAAGTTTTTAAAAACTAAGGTTTTGTTTTATTATATTAAACATAACCAAAAAATAATTCAGTACATAAAATAAGAAACCTTAGACCGTTTAAATTATACCTAACTAAACAAAAAACGGCTTTATAAAATGGAAGATTATAATCACATTTTGTTTTAATGAATTCAGTTTCACTATTTTTACATTGCTTTGTTTTTTTTTTCGCACTTCAAACTTAGTACCCACCTGAAGGATTTTTTTAAAGAAATCTTTAGTTCTCAAAATACCAGAAAATCCTGAAATTTGCTGTGGCGACCTGAATGCAAAGGGACCATTTGTTCCACATGAGGAAACTCTTCTCCAGCTAAAACTATGAAACTGGCAACTTTGCCTGCAGCCAAAATTATGAGAAGTAGAAAAGAACAAACAGCGAACAAATTCCCAAAATAGTTTTTTGGGAGTGTTGCTGGAGTGACAGTCCTTGGCCAGATGTAAATCCGGGTCGTTCCGGTTTCGTTTTACTAATAAAACGATTTACCAATAAAAGTATTGATTTTTTTTAAGCTATGTCCATAATTTTTACTGTTAAAAGATCGGATTCGTTTCAGTTTCGGCCGAACTCTACGAAAAAAGCCGCGATTTCGGGTCGGATTCGGATTCGGCCACAAGTTCGAGTTCGATCGGTCACGAATATTGATTTCCTTAGCTAACAACCATCACACTGCTATATTCAAATATCATATAGACAAATTCTTTCAGTCTGACTTCTTGAATTAAAATTTCGAAAATAATTGTTATTTTCATAGGCATTTGAAAAATAGTAATATTTCAACACATTTTTGTGAAAACTTTTGCGTGTGTGTGCCTCTTTTTCCCCAACTAAAATTTTCTAATTTGTAAAGTTTTTACAACTATTTTCTTTTATTTTGGCACTGTACTTTTATTTTAGTAGAATGTCACCTTCTTTGGATATTTCATTTTTCTATTTGGTACATTTTTATCAATACGATAGCTCATAGCTAAGAATAGTTGGCAGCCCTGAAAAGGCTACGAATCCCCAAATTCATATTGTCTTTGATAACTTTACTCTCCTTTATCATTGTATTCTAGCATTGGTTATATAATTTGCAAAAAAATATTCAAAAATCCCATATTTTTTGTTATTTACGAACATGACTATTCAACAATGGAACAACAATCGTTCGTCGAAATTTGAGATTTTCATTGGCGTTATGAGGCAACCAATGACGTAATCTACTACAAATGTTTATTCCTATTATCCTTTCGAAATGAATAAGTATTGAAAACGTATTAAAATCCGTCGTTAATGTTTTTATTTACGACATATTTCAACAAACTAACTACTTACGACAACCAGCATAAGGGTGAATAGTTGAAAAGTTTTGGCAGGTACAATATTTTGCAGCATCTCCTAAAAAATAATTGCGATTTTTCTCTCAATTTCCTACATTTTGCAAGTTTTTCTGCACCAAGAACGCAAAAACTGTGATAGTATGCTACGATTTTGGACAACCTTTAATACGAGAACGCTCCTAGCATCGCACACCTAGATCTAAAGCGAGTTAACTCAAAATTCAGAGACCGAAATATAACTGCTGGTGCATCGTACAGAGTCAACGCAAAAAAGAAGGTAGTTTTTTAGTTGATGTATATAATTTCATTTCATTTTCATGAAGAAAAAACTATTCGCATTAATTGCATGTGAATCCTATGAATTGATTTATGCAAAAAATTCGCCTTTAGATCTAGGTGTGCGATATCATCGTATACAAGTGACATTTAATTTTGATGAGAAGCTATTTTCCGCTGGAAACAAGAAAAACAGCTGATCAAAGTCAAATGTTTGCAATTTATGAAAATAATGGAATTTATTTTGACGATTTTTACGTTTAGAATCAGGGACAAAACATAACTCATCAATGTTCCTCACTTCTTAATTTTAACATTCCTCATAACCAATCCCT
>NW_016168074.1:0-12441 GCF_001687245.7 Rhagoletis zephyria | reverse complement strand
ACATAACTTACCAAAAATCCGAAGCAGTTCATGTGACAGTGAATGCACTTTAAGTTGAGACGCCCAGATGTGCCTGATTTGTAATCATCACGTCGCGAACTGTGCGACTTCTTTTCCTTCTTCTCTGAATCATCTTCACTATGGTCGTCCTTCTTGCGCCTCTCCTTGCTCTCTTTACCCTTTTCCTTGTCCTTCTTGGAGGAGGACGATGTACTTTTCTTGGATTTCTCCTTCTTGCGATCGTCATCATCCTTCTCCTTCTCTTTCTTCTTACCTTCTTTCTTTACCTCTTTCTCACCACCCTCCTTCTCTTTATCAGCCTTTGCGTCACCTGCTGTCCCTTCGGCTTCACCATCACCACCTTCTTCTTCATCATCATCATCATCATCATCCTTATGATCATCAGTTTCCGCTGATGAATCCTCACCCTTTTTACTCTTCTTTGCCGACTTTATTTCCTCCTTACTCTCGTCGCCCTCGTTATCTTCATCATCGTCGTCATCACCATCATTTTCCCCAGCTTTTTCGGCATCATCACCCTTATCCGAAGACTTGGCCCGCTTGCTGCTGCTACGTTTCGAAGATTTCTTCTTAGTTTCGGAGTCACTCTTGCTATCATCCTTATCGGTGTCGTTGTCTTTCTCATTATCTTCCTCTTCATCTGATGAATCGTCCTTCTTGGTTCGAGAACGTCGTGGGCTTTTCGAATGACGCACTATCCTACGACGACGTAATGAGCTAGGTTTTGTAGCGCAAACGCAAAATTTGTATATTAATTGATGAACAAAATTAAGAGGTACTTTCTGATGCTATAAGTTTTTTTTGTTTTGTTTGTTACAAAATGCTTCGAGTGGAAAAGGTCAATCAGCTGCTATTGTTTTTTTGGATTTTGCATTGTTTACACAAATCCATCGAACATACGCGGCTCTCGTTTTTAAGCTGTTGCATATCATTGCCACTTTGGGTAGTCAAGACAGATTCAAAGAGCAATGTATTCAGCAGTTTACATAGGTTAGAAATGCAAAGAAACCCCGGCCAGTAATAAGCATTTCAAAATAAATGCTTTCATCTCTGATCTATAACAACGTCTGTTGTAAGAGGAGTTCCTCATAATTTATGCGTCGAACACGTAGTTATGTATGCATATCGAATTATTTGTAGTGTCTGTTTGAAAAGTATAAACTCAGAATATAATAAGCTTACAACCAAACCCAAACCATACACGTTCACATTTCATATTATCCTGCTTAAATCGACTTCACATTTTTGCGATTCTTTTATTTCCATTTAGTTGATACAACAAATATCAAGTCCTTTTACTCAGCCTCAAGACATTTTCATACAACACAACTCAATTAACTCAAGTCAACTCAAATGCAATTATGCAGTTTCTTCTGTTTTTTTTTTCTAATTACCTTGTTAGGCGCTGTATTTTTAATACACGCGCACGATCTTTTTGTTGAGCATACAACAGCTTTCCGCGCATAATGCGCAAATCGTTCGCTTCATTCCGGTTGTTGCGAATGATGCGCACACCGCCCCTCAGCATAGTACTGCGCATGCCACCTCGATATGACGAGATATTACCGCGAGCTCTTGAAATGTAGCCGGTGCGCATGGGACGCTTTTGTATGCCCATTGGAGAACGGTGACGGCTGGTATTTGCATTGGAGTCATCTCTATCATTCCGGGAATTCGCACCACGATATGAATTGCTAGATGTATTAGCCCCACCAGTACTACGATAGTTCGATGTGGATGCTGATGAGACCATTGGTGGTGGAGGCGGCGGTGGCGTGCGATTACCACGTCCGGTTGATGAGTTGCGTCGATAGTCCTGTTGACGATGATGAGGATTTTTTTGGTTTTATGTATTCTTACAGAATTAACTATACACGGTTTTGAGCACTTATATTCTGTCAATTTAGTATTTAGATTTTTGTGTAGGTTTAAATGAGTTTCTATTTTATATTGTTTAGGAATTGGGTAAAAAGGGGAGGTATCAATGCGGCATTGGCAAATCTCCTAAAAAGCTCTTCGAGACAATAATATTAGATATAATCGATATGGGAATCGTCGCTATCATCTTCAGATTGTACTGATCTATTAATTTTGTAATTGTAATTGGACAGCAAAATGCATCGGAGGAATTTTTTACCTCTGCAGTTGTTCATAGCTCAATATAAATACATATACATATGTAATACTTTATTTACTCTCGATATTATCATCTTCAATTCTCGGCGTTTATCTCGAACTCAATGAAATTCATATAATCGACGTTCATAATGGCGGCGCCGCTCTTTAATCAAAATGTGCGACCAAGAGCCTTATCAGTGCCTCAGTATGTTAGGTCGAAATCGTGTCAACTCTGCCACACAGCACTTCCAGAGTTTCTCTCTGTGTACATACTCTGTTTGCTTTGGTGGCAAAGTTATAAAATGTTCTCAATCGATCGTTGCGAATGGCATATATATTTTTGGTTTCACGCCTTTCGAAATTCGACCTTTCTAAATATATTTCTATTCGTGCATAAATATATATAAAATATCAATGTTAATAGGTAAGATTATACAACTAAAAGGGAATATTGTAAACTCCCTGGTCAAAGTATTTCTTATTTATACCTGCTTCAATTAACATATTACTTACATCTTGTCGGGAACGCTTCCTATCATCATTACGATCGCGTGATGTATCCTATAAAGATATTTTTTTTATTAAAGCTTATTGAAATGGCAAACATTTCATCGCTTTATATACGTATACATATGTATGTACATAGAGTGAATCCAAGAACTTTCCAGTAATTTTTTAACAATATTTGCAAAAAGCCGTAACTAATATCGTCGGTGAAATGCAAAAATTGTCAGTTTGAATTTCATCGAATTGAAATCTTCACAAATTTTATGCAAAAACAAATTTATAAGTCACGCCTTTTTGCATTTCAGAGACGATGTTACTTAGGGGTTTTTGCATTTTAGGTGGCGATATGCTTAGTAGTTTTTTTTGCGTTATGGCTTATTCCACACGTGCATCTTGTAATTCAAATTTTCAAACTTAGTACAAAATTTAGGAAGTAAACTTTTTATTGACGAGATCAAAGAAAATAAGAAAGACCATCAGAAATAAAAATTATTACAAATCAACCGTAATTTTGATCAACATAAAGTTTGCTTTTTATTATATTAAATTAAAATTAATTATGTATGCCAAAATTTTCTTAAAACTCAAAAGATAAAATTCTTCCTTTCCTGTTTTTTTTTTTTGTTATTTTGAAACTTCGAATTGTGTGTTTTATTATAGTATTGACACAGATTTTTATACCTATGCGAATATTGTTAAAATATGGCTGACTTCCAACACGTATCAATACAATTGGGTGGTTCACAAGGTGTCGTACTTGTCGTATTGTTGTATGTTGTTGAAAATTTTTAAACGGCTAAATAAATGTTTAGAGGACTTGAAATCACCACCAATTATTTTTTAATTGTGTGAAATTTCTTAATAAAACTTTTGTTAGCTTGCGAATTTTTTAAATATAGTTTTAGCCGTTTGAAGTTTATGACATACAACAGTACGACAGTATACAACAGCGTAAGCAAAATGCGCTCACTAAAAGAGAATAACAGGAAAAAGTAAAGGAACGCAAAAAACCACAGTATTAGTCCAAAGAATGGCAACAAGAAAACTAACGTCAAATAAGAATAGAAATGAAACAAAACAATAGAAACAATAAACACTTATAGCCCAGTTATGCATACTTAGCTTTGCATGAGAGTTGTCACAAAAGAATCTGTTAAATGGGCTTTAAGTGTAAGCGGTTACCCAACGCATAGCACTTAACATGTAGAATTCTGTTGGGTTTTGATTTTTACGTAAAAATGGTAAAGCAGTGCAAGTATGCATAACTGGGCTATTACTATATATCAATTATTTTTTGTATCCTTCCAATTTCAATTCACTTTTTTTACTCTATGTTATTCTCACTTTTTGCGTATTCTTTAATTTCCGTTAATTTAAATTCAGCTGAGTTTGACACTTTTCAAGATTTTGTCAGCAAAAATTCTGCTGACTAAATCTGAAAACTTCGGACTGGAGAGTCACTCTCACTGGGTGTTGCTCTCTAATTTTTGCTGTCATTTTCGAGTTAAGGAACGCTTTTTGGACTAAATCTGACTACTTCGAACTTTTTCCGACTATTTCTGGGAGATAAGGAACGCAACTAATGCGTGACTTTGTATAGTTGCTTTGCAGCTGACGTTTTGGAACTCAGCCTGTCACTGCCAAAATTTTATCGATTAACTTTATATACAGAGCAGCACTAAATTAATACCAAAGGGAATTTTTCACAATATTATACGCAAAACTTTTTATAAATTTAGTTCATACTACAACAAAATATAATTAAAAATTCTCAACTTTTTGCAAAACTGAATAAATTTGCACCAAGTTCCATTTTTTTAGAGGTTTTCAATGAAAATTCCAAGTATTTAGATTTATAGCCCATTTAGTTCAAGTATATCAAAGTGCAAGTTTAAATGTGGCAAAAAACCCCAAAAATGTTAGGAAATTTTTTCACGCAGTTTCTCCCATACATTCGACAATACTTTAACCAACTTCACAAAGAGAAGGGTATCAATTCCTCGGAATATTTCTGTGTTCATAGGGAATAGTAGCTTATGTCGAAAGGCTGGCTTTAGTATAATGCGACATTCGCTTTATTGTTTAAAGGACAATGAATTTTTTGACGACTTAATAAGAATATTGACTTGCTAGTATCGGAACTATTTCTTGCACTTTTATTTGCCAAAAGTTGTTTAATCATATGCTGCTAAAGCCAGCCTTTCGACATAACCTTGGCTCATGAAGAGATTAACGATAATCTTAAATTTTTATATCAGAATTGAAGTCAGTTTTGTTTTTTGCCTAAAAATTACTTGTTTTATAAAAAAAATGGGTACTCTTTATGAATTTGTACAACGATTTTGGGTTGCTGTGCCTAAACGCGTGAATCGAATCAAAAACCTTTTACACACATTTGTAGACAACAGTTCACGCTTTATTACAAAAATAAGATTTACTATATTTGTGCACTAATTTATTAATAATGTCGGTTGGAAATACGGCATTTTTTGCAAGTTTCCGAGATGATCTGTCATAAAAAAAATATCCACGAAATATCTCTGCAAAAGGTGTTCAGCCCCTCTTCTTCAGCAAAAGAGAAAGAATTCTACTTAGGGAGGGTTATAATCCCTGAGCGCGGCCGAAGGCCTCCTAAGCAGAAAGTTGTTTTCTGCAAAAGTTGTTCAGCCCCTTTTCTTCGGCAACACAGAAAGGAGAATTCTACTTAGTGAGGGGACGGGGAGGGGGTTTGCGGAGCCACGCCCCCTCCCAAACCCCCGCCAACCCTAAATCGTTGTATAAATAGCTAAAGATTTCCCAAAAAATAAGAGAAATTTTTGGTAAATTTCTTTTTGAATATATCGTCGCCCATATGCCAGAAAAGCCCAATAACTCAAAGCTGATAAATTTGCACGTTCATGCTACTGGCATGAGGGTGACGACACGTAAATACTTCGCACGTTTACTAGTATAGTGGTGTAACTCAAAATTTACGTTTTTGAAGATTTTAATATGCAATTAATAAGCTTGATAAGTAGAATATGTTCAGTCCAACAGATAACCAAACTTCCCAAATATGGCGAAGATATGTGCCTTTCCATCCGTCTTTTTGTATACTAACTGTATGAAATGATAAAACTTTGATTGCTTTTATCCACAAAATTGAAATTTTGAAATACTTCGTTATATTATTAAACGTGCGACATTTGTTTGTAAAAAACTCCCGGTGTCAATAATCTAGTGTGGCACTGTTTGCATGTACATTTGTATGCAATCATGAATGTGACAACACATAAGCAACTTAGCATATGCATATTGGGAACTTACACGATAATTCCTCTTGTGCCCCGAATCATGACGACTTCCACCAGTAGAACTATTATTGAAGCGATCCCTGGAACGATCATAGTGGCCACCGCTACCACTGGCACCAGAATTGTAGTTGTTATAACGAGAATTGCCACCACTACTATTGTAGCTATGGTTGTAGCCATCCCGACCACCAGACCTTCCACCAGAATTTTGCATGCGCCCATAATTATTACTGCGGTAATTACCGCCACGGCTTGAGCCAGAGCCGCGTGAAACGTATCCACCTCGTCCGCCACGCATTTTATAAGTACTAAAATTTAAGATTTTCTTTAGTTCCAACAAAATGTGTATATACCCATATTTTATTCGCATAAATACATACATAGGTATGTATGCATATATGTATTAAACAAGGTACAGTCTTTATAGATAAAGAGCAACCCGCTAACCCCTAGTGTGGACTACGAACCGGCTTCCAAAAGCGAGAAAAATCAATGGCACGAGGCGATGCAAAGGCTTCTAGTATATTCTTGCATAATACTTACACTTTCGCTCTTATTTCGCTTTCCTTTAAGAAATTTCACTCGCGTTTTACTTTGAACACAATTGAACTAATTAACAGTTGTTCTTTATCAATATTTTACACAAACTTTCAAGAGCTAAAATCTTTCTCACAATGGCGTCTGAAAATTCTAGCGAAGTAGAAAGAATCGGAGCTGCACCTGAATTTATCGATAACTGCTAAACGGAAGAAAGCGAAAGTAGTGCCATTTCGTAGCGCGCCATCTATTAGTTGAGTAGTTAAGCATTAAATGGTTGTGAGAAATTTATGTGCTGTCTACACATTCTTATGTTTTCTCTGAATATCTTTATTGACATTTCCCCCGCTGAATACGAAGGTCAGAATTTCATCTAGCTCATGGGGCTAGCCCATGATAAAAACAGGGTGAGCTTTAGTAGTCAGACGCACCTTGTGTTTTAAGAAAACCAGGTGTAATTAACAAATGAAACTTGGTCAGGATGTTAAGGGAGGTATCCTCTAAAACATGTATAACTAAAAAATATAAACAATATCATTGTTTATAAGTTATTTGTTGTTAAAATTTTTTAAGTCGTTCCACTAGGTTTCCCTAACAAAAATTGCATTTGGCACATACTTTCATATATATAAATGCACATAACACTGTACTTAATACTTTACACACTCTTATTTTATTTTATCTTGTGTATAAATCACTTTAATTCAACTTTTATCGACTTGCAAATTACATTGAATTGCACCCATATTTACAATAACACATCATGAACGAAAGACACAGGATCACGTAAGAACAAGAAATCAATCAATTTTGTTTGGTCAAACTGCAGCAAATTCGGTGTTGTCATATACAAAAATTTTAAATTTTGCGCGTTATGTACATCTGAAATTCTCATTTCGTGTTGGCAATAGCCATGAAAACCATAATGAACGTGCAACTCTGTGCCAAACTCGACATAACCACCTCCGAGCAAACTAAGCANGAAAGAAAGAAGAAGAAAACCAAAATTAGCCAAAACTATTGTCAGCCACTTTAAATGCACAATTTAGGTAAGGTCGGTGTTATGCAGAAATTTTGTTTGGCAAACTGCGTGCAATTGTTGTTGCAGCAAACTCGGAGAGAGCGAGTTTGGCGACTCTCACAGCAAACTAATTTTGTTTGGTCAAACTGCAGCAAATTCGGTGTTGTCATATACAAAAATTTTAAATTTTGCGCGTTATGTACATCTGAAATTCTCATTTCGTGTTGGCAATAGCCATGAAAACCATAATGAACGTGCAACTCTGTGCCAAACTCGACATAACCACCTCCGAGCAAACTAAGCAGCCGCCATTTAATTTGGCAAACAAAAGTTTGTCTGCATAACACCGACCTAAAATGACGCCACAAAATGCTTTAAAATGTGTTGTCATGTTGAAATAACTCTTCTTTACTTGAATAAAAGAGTAAAATAGTGGTGCTTGTGATGTAAACAAACGCTCAGCTGACGAACCCGCTTTCGCAAACTTTTTTCTCAAAACCAGTTACAAATACAACGTCGCCTTCTTACGTGATTTTGTATTTTTGGTTCATGATAACATAGCTTAAGGCTAGACTCCAAGCTAACGTATTGGGCACAAATGCAGTACGCCGCCACAAAAGCAGCAACGGCAACGGCTCACCTAAGCAGAATAATAGCCAATATGGGCGGATCGACCCAGAGTAAAAGGAAACTTCTCATTTACGCAACGTTGAATATTTTGTTATACGGAGCAGAGATCTGAGCCTTAAGAGTAGTCTCTGCGTACCGCAGCGAAACGGTTCCCTTGATCTACTAGCTGCCGAACTCAAGAAAATGTGGGAGCTTAAGGCGCAAACGAACCCAAGTTTCTTCCGTCCCAACGGCCTTCCTATAAAAAAAATTTTCAAAACCAATAACTTACTAAAAAATTGTGTATTATTGCTTAACCCTGAACGGGTAATCTTCGTCGCTCGTGTTGCTCTTTTTCCATTTTTTTCGCCATTGCTCTAAAGAGGGAATTGCTCTAAATTATACAAAAAAGCTTAAATAAAAAGTAGCCACTGTGTTTTCTTTCTTGTTAAGGCTCATCATTATTAAAAGTATGTAAAATAACGTTACCCGTTAAGGGTTGAAATAATTGTAACCAATAGAGGTATGATGTACAAAATCACATAAGGAGATACTCACGAACGTTAACTTTTTACTGCGCATGTTTATTCGATGAGGAGGAAGCATCGAAAGCCCAAGCCCGTCAGTGTGAGACTTTAACCCAAACTAAGGTCTAAAAACGCGCTTTTCATAAGTTGAGCCTTATAATTCTTCGTAACTTAATTCCTGTTTATCCGAAGAAAAATATTTACAGTGCGTACACGGTAACCGCAACCCTCAATGTTTCGGCATACGCCAGCAATTGTATGCTCTACTAAAGTTTTGTGCAGCAGTTCAGTTCTGCGACTCTTATTATCTCCTCCAACATCAGATTAAAGAAATCACACGAAAGGGAGTCACCTTGTCTGTAACCTCGACTGGTATCAAACGGCTCGGAGAGGTTCTCCTCAATTCTGATCGGAAACCACACTGGTAAGGCGCAATCAGTTCGTTGACGGAGGGCTTCAGTCAGGGACGGAGGGGTCAGTCTGAATTCCAGTCGTATTAGCTCCTTGCCATCGCAATTGAATGGCTCGGCTGGCAGGCCGTCAGCTCTAGCAGCCTTATTACTTTTCGTCAGCATAATCGCTATTCGTACCTCGTCATTTTCAGGCGCTTTTATATCGACTACATCGTTATGGACTGGTTGCTCGGGTTAGCCTTTTCCATTCAGTGCTGCTGTCATTCAAAAGGGTAGAAAAGTGTTCCCTCCATAATTTGAGTACGTTCTGGACATCGGTCACTAGGTCGCCATGGTTGTTCAAACAGGAGTCTTGAAACATTCCGTAAGTCGCTCAACTCTCTGCTAAAAATTTCGAGTGTTTTTCTATCGGCCAGCATTTAAAGCTCTTCGCACTCACGTATTTCGACCCCTCTCTTCTTGTTGCGGCAAATACGTCTAGATTCCCTCTTCAGTCCCTATAATGAGCCCACTTGGCTCGCGCAGTGTGGTCCTGCAGGCGGCACCTTTTTTTTATCTGCAGCTTCTTGACTCTCCTCATCATACCAGTAATGAGCGGGAAATGTGGTTCCATTGCTCGCGTATGTCGCTTTCTTGAAGAAGGTGTGAGAGTCGAGTGGCGAATCAATTGGCCGTCTGTTTTTATTGCAGCTTTTCGACGTTGAGCTGCATTGCATTGTTGGGCGCACATGCGGGTGCGTATATTGGCTGCAGAAATATAGTGGTGCGAGTCGATGTTTAGCCCTCGGAGTGTATGTACATATGTACATTTAAAACACTGGAAGTGTGCCTTTCGTCTATCCCAGCATGTTGGATTTGCTGTAACTACTTAAGACGTAGCGTCTTGACTGTTCACCAAATCGGTTTATAGTTCTATCAATAATCTCAGATTGGTTCTCTGTTACAAAACTTTCGATGTACGCTTAGAAGACACAAACCTAAAGACAAAGTAATAAACAATTGAACTATAAATTTATTTGTTAAATTGTTTACCGTTCATTCCATTTTCACTCATTGTCGTCTGCAGCTAGGCTTTTACCCTTCTTAAATGGAAGTGGTTTAAAGTTAGCGAGAATAACTTGATACAGAACCTGATGATCCACATATCCACATGGACGCAGTTTCACCGAGGAAAATTTGGCTAATGAGAAATATGGAACGCCACCCTGAAGCAATATGCAATGAAAGTTCTTTCTAACTTACAGGATACAAGTCGATATAATAGATGCCTTTTGGTAAATAAATATTTTTTTGCGTACCTTTTTCTCTGTGTTAGTTTCCATGGCATTAAGGAGGAATATTATTCCACGTGTTAGCATTTGGTTAGGTGAAGCCAAGAATTCACTTAACCCTAAGCTTTAAACAATTTAAAGCTTAAAACTTCGCAAACGAAAATAATAAAAGAGTTAAGTGTGGATATTTTCCCATTTAACATTTACGCATTTGCTTATGCAAAGTTCGCTTAGCAGCTTAAGCCAAATCGCCAAAACAAATAAACATGGAGTAATACATACATAGTGGAAACCGTAGAATGATTTAGTACTAACATACAGGTAGTACCTACCTAAGAAAAATAGTAAAGAACATTATGAAGCCCTACTAAGTGGCGACGGATAAAGCAAACACATACCTTTGTATTTATGTACATAAATATGTCTGACTTATGTAAATAAGTTAAAAGGTAAAGTATTCATATGCCGGTTACATTGCCAGTTAGTATATATGTACAAACATATATTTATTTATATATGCAAGTATAGGTGTATATTTGTTGGAGTTCCAGAAATGCATGTTGAATGAGCATATGCAAGTATATATGTATGTTTGTAATATTCAGCATTTACACAAATGTGTACTCGTACAAGAAAGTAGAACGCATTTCAGTTATTCCGACTCGAGATATTAGATTACCTTTAGTTGATACGTCTGAATAGACTTGAAATAGGAAAGTGGATATCGTCTGCTTATGAATGCATTCACTTACATATAGACATATTACATACATACATATGTATGTATGTAGCGTTGTCAGTGATTGCTACTATTTGGACACGTGTATATTCACTTACATTCAACTTACATACGTTCTTAGATACATATGTACGTATGTACTTAAATAAATAAATGCCGCTAATAGATTTCGTCGATGGGCAGCGGCTTGCAGCAGGGCTACTCATCGTCCTTCTTCTCCGGTCTGGCATTGAGTCCACCCCAGCAGAAGAAACTTACTATTGCTCTGTATGCCAGTGACGACTGCATCCGACAGCTGCAACGGATGGAGCCACCTAAGAACCTGTTCAGGTCTGAGGGCACACACGTAGTGGACGAAAGAGTATGTGGCCCCATGTTGCTCAAGCCTTACGTCATCACCCGCCTATACGACCTCCAACTTGCGCAATCGGTGGGTGAGACCAAGCACCCAAAGTGCCCCAAGGGCACTACGGAGCCAGAACACCGCACTCCGCACAGCAATACGATGTCTTCTGATATCGCCTGAACACCAATTGCATTGTAAGGCATTTATGCCCCCAAGTTAGGGAGCACAACCAGATGCTTCGAAAACAGTTTCTGGTTGGCTGCCTATGCACGGAGCAACCAAAGAGATACTTGCTAGAGGCAGAGCCTCCTGCCAGGCATGTCAGAAAGGCGAACCATTAACGCCATTCATGGAGAGCCCGTCACCACCATCAGCGAGTCTTGCTCCGTGAATGCCGTTATTGAAACCTAGTCACCATCAATTGCAGACAAGGAGCTTCAGCTACCACGAGAGGTCCGCGCTTCTCTGGCCCATTTAAGGACTGGTTACTACAGTCGTCTTAACTTGCAACTACCCAGGCATACCTAACATATGTCCCCCACGACACCTACCACCTATTCACCTGCTCAGTTAAATCTACTCAGCTAACACCCCACTTTCTTAGGTCTAACCCGTCGAAACAGCACGTTTCCTGGGTTTACTATTAGTTGAGATTGACGACAACGTTTAATGGAATAACTGATTTAAGCGGAGCTTGGTAGTGCTACAGCAACAAAATTTAAACTGAAGATGTAAAATGCCGTAACCGGTTTGTTTCCAACCAAATTCGACAAGGAATGCTGGGAATTCGTTCCATAAAAAATCATGTTCATTCCCTTCGTTTAAAAACTATTAATAGAGACAGATGGTGCAATCGGGTAATGTACTATTTGGAGTCCAATGGGGTATGGTCGTTCTTATTGGTTTTCAACAACAAGTACACGACAATACTCGATCCTCTCTCTAGCCCGTTCCCTAGGTAACGTGGGAAGAAAGAGGAAAGAAAGGAATAGGGAACAGGAAAGGGCTAACAGCGTCTGAACACCACAAGATGCGACTG
>NW_016168073.1:2995-20036 GCF_001687245.7 Rhagoletis zephyria | reverse complement strand
AAATGTCATATTTATTGTGCATATTTTAGTATATTTTACATTAAATGCATATAAATTGCATATTTTTGCTTTCTTTGATTTACAACCATTTAAATTTAGCGCGAAATCTATTGACAAAAATATTACATATAATTTGTTCCCAAATATTTATCTGAATATCTTCCCGAATAACCAAGCGGCTGTTAAAGCCTTGTGCCTCTGTTATATTTCAACTAGTGGAGGACGTTAGGAGACCCTAATATGGGTCATATGGCGACATAGGGACATTTACGGGAACGAGACAGCGGCTCCGCCCTGAATGTGTCCCACACATAAATTAACTAAATGTATCACTTCNTGGAACGAGACAGCGGCTCCGCCCTGAATGCGTCCCACGCAAAAATTAACTAAATGTATCACTTCAAGGCCAAGCAGAGCTGGAATCGTTCAGGATCGCACAAGATTACCCGGCAGTTCTGGGTGTCCTACAACCCACTTTAAACTAAAGCTCTCTTAGGAAGATACCTAGAAACTTACTGCAGTGTGCACAGGGTACTGGCCCGTTGGGTTACATGCCGAAAGGATTGGGTTTCCCTTCAATAGGTTCTGTCGCAGTTGCCATGACCCTGGCTCAAAGGAGACAGTCAAACACTTCCTGTGCGAGTGTCCAGCCCTCGCAAGGATGAGGTTTAGGCACTAGCCAAATCACTCTTGCAGAATATATTCCAGAGTGCAGCTGCCTCCCTTTGCATGACGTACCAAAATTCATTAAAACCGCCAAATGGCTGTAGGTTGTAATAGTTGTGAAATCAAAATGGCAAAATTGCTAATTACTTTTCATCAGGGTGACAAACCTATTAAACCAACCAACCATTCATTTGAACCACTATTAAACTATAAATGTTTCTATTTGCACAAGATTGTAACGGTCTGCTTGATTATAAACTAATTTTACCCGTGGGGATCTAATGGGGGAACCTATCCTTCCTAAACGATAACCTCACCCACTGCCCGTCAAGGCTTGGTGGTCCCTGTTATCGCTAACGAGGCTCTGTCGACCAGTGCGAGGCGGTATATCCTCGCCGAAGGCTGAGCTCCCGTAGTTTGGACTGGACCCGGACTGTACGAGACGTGCGTCGACGAACGCTCAGGACGACAAGAACTTGTTGACGGGTGGACCAATACGTACGGGACCCCAATCTTCGCATTTTAAAACGCACCGACAAATCCAGAAGCGTCTGTTCCCCAGGGGGTGCGGCTCCCTGGTCTGCGTCTGACCCACATTGGGCGGCAGGATAATCTTCACCTGGCATGGTATGAAAAACATTGCCAAGGCAACAGAGGTGCCAATCCGAAAGGGGCGAGTCGGGCTCTCAGGATCTTCACATCCACTGACCGCTTACTTTACGAGAGCGTGACCCCGCTACTCTGACGCCAAGGGACAAGGCTCTTCAGAAGAAGCATGCCGACATTGTATGGAAGTATGAGCGACTCCGTGAGGAGAAAGCCTCGAATGCTTCCGGAAATGAGGTCGCTGTCTCTGAAAAAGCCACCAACTCCGAAAACCTGTAACCATACCCCCTTCCGAGGGTGGTAGCAGTCTGCCGACGAAGAAAGCTGCTCCTCTGTCTGCTGTTGGAAATAACAAGCCGTCGCAGTCACTGACGCCCAAGGTGCCGGAGACCGCGAGGCCAGTGTTCCCATGGCTGGACGGGGAGAAGGCCTCGACATCGGCAGCTGCTTTTGCCTCCGGTAGTAAGGAACCGATCGCACGCACTCCGAAGAGACAATTGTCTGTCGACAAGAAGACTCAGCCTGAGCAGAAGCGGGTGAAAACTTCATCAAGCTTATGCTCGGCAGCAGAGCTCCAGGTAGCAAACATAGAACAGGATGATCTTTGGGCCAACGCAAGACAGGAAGTTGTTCCACTCTCAGAGGTGCCATCCGAACATTGGATCATGAAAAAATTAACGGTACTCCTAAAATTTTATATGAGAATTGAAGTCGGTTGCGTTTTTTGCTTAAAAATTACTTGCTATAGTTCCGGTTCGAATTTTATTATGAAGATTTTAATAAAAAAATTACAGAAAAAAGCCACGAAGTCAGGTCTAAATTTCTGAGGCTATGGCATAAAACTAAATGCTAAATCTACCCTCGAAAAGGCTAACCTGGTCACACAGATTCTATCATTCTTGTAATTTTAAGGGCAATTAGAAATCGAATTACGAATGAGAGAGCGTATTAGCATGGATAATATGATACGAAACTCTCTCATTTCGCTTCTGAGAATACCCCTAAACTCATTTTATGACTTGGTAGCACAGAAAGGTCAGGGGGCGATGAACAGCTACCACTAGTCACATTTAAAATGCACCGCTTTGAATTCAGGGGATTTATTTTACATGCAATTATAAAACAAGCGAAAGTGCAGTTCTTATAAGTAAAAATACTTTTGCTCGTTACTTAAGAATTTTATAACACGAAAGCACAAAGTAGGTATTTAATTTCTTTTTTTTCGAGTGTTTTACTTAATAACAGAAAATCTCCTACAATTTCTTAATAAATACCCGTACATGTATTTCGTAGAAGTGGCACTATTGGAAGATGTTATGAAAAATCGTGGTACAATAATAACAGGTATTGTCTTCCCAGAGAGCGCATATTCCGATCTGCCTTATTTGAAAAAGATCATTGTTGCCCACACTAAACGGTTTACTGCTAGGGAAAAGGGATATTTCCATACCCCATATACCATATATGTATTTTTTTAAACAAACCTTCTTACAGAGGACTTATTTAATTTCCTAAAGCCGAAAAAAAACATATGCTTAGTAAATAAATTCAAAATTTGCATGGTTCACTTCATTTTAAACGTTTTTTCTTTTGTTTTGAAAAATTATAGAAATTTAATTGAGCGAAAACAAAAAGCAAAGCCAAATAAAAGTAAAAGAATCAACATTGAACTGCGTCAAAATGAAAATAAGGAAGCACGAACTTCGATGTGAGGCAAACTCTTTGGGAAGACAATACCTGTAATTATTGTACCGTGATGAAAAATGAACTTTTTGACAGTGCTCTCACGAGAAAGAGAGTTTAGTATCATATTATCCATGGTATTAGATCAGTGATGCTCAGAGAAAATTTTTACACTATTTCGCATTTTATTCGATTTTCAAAAACATCATTAACATCGTTCTAGCTTAAGTAATATTGAAGACAAATGTTCAGCGTTATAGTAAAGGGGTATTTTCGAAAATAGACTATACAGGGTGTCCTAGACCACCCGTTCACCTTTTCTAAAATCGAGGGAAATGTTAAAAACGCAAAAATACGGCCTACCAAATCGCGGATGCTCCATATTTTGGTGGTATTACCGGTTTCGACCGGAAGTAGGTTAAATTGCCCGGAAGTAATTTTTTTGTTTTATTAAACATACTTAAGATTTGGATTCTGAGGGTAAAAATACTTTTATCTGACACTTTTTTCTCGGAAGTGCCTTTTTCAACCTCTAAATGAACTTCGAAATTCAACTCGTCCTGGACTTCTGAAATTAGTGAAAATGTTTTTATTGCAAAAAGAAAAAATATCAAATACCAAGTCGAGAATAACCTAACTTTTGATCGTATTACCGACTTCCGGTTTCGACCGGAAGTTAGTTCTTAAATTTCCTAATGGGATATACATGTTTTTACCACAGATTCGGACTCTGCGCATAAATATACTTAACTTTTGTCCGAAACTTATTTCTGGGATGAACTTCCGATCATATAGCAAGTGCGGCTGCTGCGGTGTAATGGTTAGCAGTACGCCCTACCTTTACGCCTGGGTCTGAGCCCAGTTTCCGAATAACATCAAAAGATAATATAGGGCTCGGAATCTCATGCAAACGCATGTTTTTATTGGGCATCTTCAAATGAAAATGTATAAATTATCTTTACGAATCATGAAACTTCCTTTAAAATGGCATTCAATGGTTAGTGCATATTTTTGCATCTTTTGCAGTAAATGCATCGTTTTGCATTTTTTCAAAAAAATGTCATAATTATTGTGCATATTTTAGTATATTTTACATTAAATGCATATAGTTTTTGCATATTTTTGCTTTCTTTGATTTACAACCATTTAAATTTAGCGCGAAATCTATTGACAAAAATATTACATATAATTTGTTCCCAAATATTTATCTGAATATCTTCTCGAATANTTTGATTTACAACCATTTAAATTTAGCGCGAAATCTATTGACAAAAATATTACATATAATTTGTTCCCAAATATTTATCTGAATATCTTCCCGAATAACCAAGCGGCTGTTAAAGCCTTGTGCCTCTGTTATATTTCAACTAGTGGAGGACGTTAGGAGACCCTAATATGGGTCATATGGCGACATAGGGACATTTACGGGAACGAGACAGCGGCTCCGCCCTGAATGTGTCCCACACATAAATTAACTAAATGTATCACTTCAAGGCCAAGCAGAGCTGGAATCGTTCAGGATCGCACAAGATTACCCGGCAGTTCTGGGTGTCCTACAACCCACTTTAAACTAAAGCTCTCTTAGGAAGATACCTAGAAACTTACTGCAGTGTGCACAGGGTACTGGCCCGTTGGGTTACATGCCGAAAGGATTGGGTTTCCCTTCAATAGGTTCTGTCGCAGTTGCCATGACCCTGGCTCAAAGGAGACAGTCAAACACTTCCTGTGCGAGTGTCCAGCCCTCGCAAGGATGAGGTTTAGGCACTAGCCAAATCACTCTTGCAGAATATATTCCAGAGTGCAGCTGCCTCCCTTTGCATGACGTACCAAAATTCATTAAAACCGCCAAATGGCTGTAGGTTGTAATAGTTGTGAAATCAAAATGGCAAAATTGCTAATTACTTTTCATCAGGGTGACAAACCTATTAAACCAACCAACCATTCATTTGAACCACTATTAAACTATAAATGTTTCTATTTGCACAAGATTGTAACGGTCTGCTTGATTATAAACTAATTTTACCCGTGGGGATCTAATGGGGGAACCTATCCTTCCNAAATGGTCTTTTTCTGATCACTGTCGCATCGTATTGTCCATTAACCTAAGCAAACCGACACAACAACCTTATCGAAATCCTCGTAGGACAAATTGGAAAGACTTCAGCCAGTTGGTGTCTGAAATGCGCCGCCCGTATACGGCGGAGCCAATCTCAGCGGACTAACTGGAGGGAGCGGTCCTCTGTCTAACGAACTAAACGAATGTTACGTAGCAACCTGTCCCGGGAGCAGGCCGCCCAGGCGACACGCAAAGTGCTGGACGGCGGAACTAAGACAACTTAGGATAGCAGCTGGGAGGGCTTTCAAGAAGGAGATAAAAAAAGCAAAGAAAGTATCGTGGTTTTGTAAGGACCTCGAAATGATATCTGAAGCCGCGTGACTAAGAAGGTGCCTCTTAAAAACCCTGCTCCTCCCGGTTTCCTGGAAAATCCAGGAGGAGGGTATACCGAAAGCAGCCTTGAAACACTAGAACACCTGGTGGATTTCAACTTCCCCTTGCGGCAGTGCAGGGGACACAGTCACTCCTGTGACAGAACAACCTAGTACCCATAGGCAAGGCAGTCCAGTTGACAAAATTTTCACTGAACAGAGAGTAGCTTGGGCTATCAGATCCTTCCAACCCTTCAAATCTCCGGATCTAGATGGAATCTTTCCAGCCATGCTACAACGAGCAAGTGCCACGGTAATTTCCTGGCTAACGACCATCTTTTGGGAGCTTCCGCCTTAGCTATATTCCAAAGCTATGGAGGGAGGTAAGAGTGGTCTTCATTCCTAAAGCAGGGAAGACAGGCCACAGTACCGCTAAAGATTTTAGACCTATCAGCCTCTCAACATTTCTCCTCGAAATAATGGAGAGGCTTCTGAGTCTGCAGATCATGCGATGTCTTACTCCTGAGAACTTCAGCGAGGCCCAACATGCCTACCAAAAAGGCAGGTTGGTTGAAAAAGTCCTGCACGAGGTGTTCGGAAGTATAGAGAAAGCATTAACCCATAAAGAATACGCACGGGCAGCCTTTCTGGACGTGGAAGGCGCCTTTAACAATGTTAATTTGGCATCCATACACTGATCCATGGCGGCCGTAGGACTGGACCCGCTGACCACTCTCTGCATCGACAATACGTTGAGCAGCTGAACCATCAATGGCTCCCTGGGAACAGCAGCAGTAAGGAAAACAGCCATACGTGGCACCCCTCAAGGGGGAGTCTTATCTCCCCTGCAGTGTGCTTAACGAATTCCTACTCGCAACATCGAAAGCCGCTAAGGTCGGTCCCTATGCGGATGACTTAGTCATTTTGGTCGTGGGGAAATTCCTCTCCAAAACCGAACTTCTTCTGTCCACCAAGCAATATAAAGTAGACAAATTTCAAACTCCGTACCTCAATGGAGCAAGCCCTGAACTGTCAAAAGAAGCGAAGTTATTGGGGGTTATTCNAACTCTAAAATCTGCATTTAACGATCTTGCGGGGTGGGAAGAGAGAAACGGTCTAGGGGTTAACCCCTCCAAAACCGAACTTCTTCTGTCCACCAAGCAATATAAAGTAGACAAATTTCAAACTCCGTACCTCAATGGAGCAAGCCCTGAACTGTCAAAAGAAGCGAAGTTATTGGGGGTTATTCTCGACTCTAAGCTTTCCTGGAAAAGAAATACCGAAGAGCGGAGAAGAAAGGCGCTCATTGCGATCTACTCCTGTAAAGCCATGATCGGGAAAGGCTGTGGGCTGCGACGACAGATAATACACTGGATTTATACGGAGGTGGTTAGACCTATTCTCATCTATGGTGCGCTATGGTGCACGCAGTTGACACCAAAACCTATCTACTCATCTACGCAAAAGGTCCAACGATAGGCATGCTTATGCATAACGGGGGCTAGAGACACTCCTGGATACTCCACCCATAGACATAGATCGCAGCTAAAGGCGCTCTACGACTCAGGGCGTCTAACAGGCAGCGAAAAACTTGCATAGGTCCCGCCGAAATCCGCGAAAGAGTGGGGGTAGAGTACACTAGCTGTGACTATCAAGTCACGGAAACTGATTTCAATCGAAATTTTGATGTTCAATACTCCAGACAGAAGTGACTGGGAACTTAGTATTGCTCTTAGTGATGACGAAATACCCATCTTCACGGACGGCTTCAAAATGGACGTCGGAACAGGATCCACAGCAGGTGGGAAAATCTGCACACCTGCATGGTATCGCGCTCGCTCTGGCCACGGCTCGACGAACGAAAAACAAGGAGTTTATTAAGGCTGTCAAAGCCAAACGTTAAGCTTCTCACAGGAATACTAACGGGACACTGGACCATTGGCCATATGGCCGCCAGATTCGGAACACCGCATAACGATTTCTGTAGAAGCTGTAGAGATGAGGAGGACGTAGAATCCGTCCAGCACTTCCGTTGTGAGTGTCCAGCACTCCGAAGAAAACGCCTCAAGTTTCTTGGGGACCATTTCTTCGAGAGCCTGGATACCTTAGGGAAAGCTCCACTGGAAGGATTCGCCAGAGAATCGAAATGGTTCAAAGATATGTAGGGATAGGCATAAATATGTATTCTATTTTGAATGAATTGTTGAATATAATTGTTATAAGGCCATAAAATAACAAAAACAAAGTGAATTGTTTTCATTATTTTCTTGGTAAAATACGTGTGTTATTTATTTTTGCGCCGACAATTAAATATTAGGAAAATATTTTTAATTGCCTATTTTATTTTTTTGTAGCACATATTTTTGAACTTTGAGTGCATATTATAAGCGCATATTTTCGATTTTGCATTTGATTCTGAGCCCTAATTATTATTATTAAAGCGAATGTTTGTAGCAGCTAAGAATTTGCGTTGCTTTTATATTATATTTTTTTGTCGCCGACCTTTTGCGTTTTTGTATATAACATTAGGGATTTTGCGAATGTGAAATTTTAGACATCCGCGGATGCGAATGCGGATGTCAAGTATTTTTAAGAAATAATTTATGTGAGTAATTGGTGGGATTTACGTAAATAAAAAAATAAAAAAGTTGGTAATTTTTAATAATGTTTATTTTATTTAGTACTTGAATGAAAAAATTTGAATATTTTATTTAATCAAAAGTAATACTGTTGCCTTTTCGGGTTAAAGCCTGTTTCTCACAAGAGTCGTAAATGAAACCTGCGTCACTACCTGCTCGCACTCGAGGCGAAATATATTTTCGTCTGAAACTTGACAATATTTTTAATTCTTTTCGATTGACGCTGCACCAGTTGAGAGGACTTTCGGTTATATATTTTTTTTATTCCGGTTGAGAGTTGCATTGGGCCTTCAAATGTCGAATGTATCCTCCTAATTTTCATCTTCACTTGAAGAATCTAGCATCATGGCAAGATCGTTGTTTAAACACAGCTAACAATCGTAACCAGATGTGGCAGCATTTTCCAAAGAATTCTTCATTCTCAGCGTTTTCAATTTAATTTTTGTAATTAATTTTTAATCCTTTGTTGTGTGTATGATTTGCAAAATGTGTGCTTATAGCGAGGTTCTAAATAGGTGGATATGGGAAATATATGGATATTTTCCAGGGATGAAAATTTCGAACAAAATTCGGGTTTCAAAGTCGTGGCTGCCAGCAAAATCGGATCAGAATCGTGTTATTGTGTTANAAACTTGCATAGGTCCCGCCGAAATCCGCGAAAGAGTGGGGGTAGATTACACTAGCTGTGACTATCAAGTCACGGAAACTGATTTCAATCGAAATTTTGATGTTCAATACTCCAGACAGAAGTGACTGGGAACTTAGTATTGCTCTTAGTGATGACGAAATACCCATCTTCACGGACGGCTTCAAAATGGACGTCGGAACAGGATCCACAGCAGGTGGGAAAATCTGCACACCTGCATGGTATCGCGCTCGCTCTGGCCACGGCTCGACGAACGAAAAACAAGGAGTTTATTAAGGCTGTCAAAGCCAAACGTTAAGCTTCTCACAGGAATACTAACGGGACACTGGACCATTGGCCATATGGCCGCCAGATTCGGAACACCGCATAACGATTTCTGTAGAAGCTGTAGAGATGAGGAGGACGTAGAATCCGTCCAGCACTTCCGTTGTGAGTGTCCAGCACTCCGAAGAAAACGCCTCAAGTTTCTTGGGGACCATTTCTTCGAGAGCCTGGATACCTTAGGGAAAGCTCCACTGGAAGGATTCGCCAGAGAATCGAAATGGTTCAAAGATATGTAGGGATAGGCATAAATATGTATTCTATTTTGAATGAATTGTTGAATATAATTGTTATAAGGCCATAAAATAACAAAAACAAAGTGAATTGTTTTCATTATTTTCTTGGTAAAATACGTGTGTTATTTATTTTTGCGCCGACAATTAAATATTAGGAAAATATTTTTAATTGCCTATTTTATTTTTTTGTAGCACATATTTTTGAACTTTGAGTGCATATTATAAGCGCATATTTTCGATTTTGCATTTGATTCTGAGCCCTAATTATTATTATTAAAGCGAATGTTTGTAGCAGCTAAGAATTTGCGTTGCTTTTATATTATATTTTTTTGTCGCCGACCTTTTGCGTTTTTGTATATAACATTAGGGATTTTGCGAATGTGAAATTTTAGACATCCGCGGATGCGAATGCGGATGTCAAGTATTTTTAAGAAATAATTTATGTGAGTAATTGGTGGGATTTACGTAAATAAAAAAATAAAAAAGTTGGTAATTTTTAATAATGTTTATTTTATTTAGTACTTGAATGAAAAAATTTGAATATTTTATTTAATAAAAAGTAATACTGTTGCCTTTTCGGGTTAAAGCCTGTTTCTCACAAGAGTNTAAAAAGTTGGTAATTTTTAATAATGTTTATTTTTAGTACTTGAATGAAAAAATTTGAATATTTTATTTAATCAAAAGTAATACTGTTGCCTTTTCGGGTTAAAGCCTGTTTCTCACAAGAGTCGTAAATGAAACCTGCGTCACTACCTGCTCGCACTCGAGGCGAAATATATTTTCGTCTGAAACTTGACAATATTTTTAATTCTTTTCGATTGACGCTGCACCAGTTGAGAGGACTTTCGGTTATATATTTTTTTTATTCCGGTTGAGAGTTGCATTGGGCCTTCAAATGTCGAATGTATCCTCCTAATTTTCATCTTCACTTGAAGAATCTAGCATCATGGCAAGATCGTTGTTTAAACACAGCTAACAATCGTAACCAGATGTGGCAGCATTTTCCAAAGAATTCTTCATTCTCAGCGTTTTCAATTTAATTTTTGTAATTAATTTTTAATCCTTTGTTGTGTGTATGATTTGCAAAATGTGTGCTTATAGCGAGGTTCTAAATAGGTGGATATGGGAAATATATGGATATTTTCCAGGGATGAAAATTTCGAACAAAATTCGGGTTTCAAAGTCGTGGCTGCCAGCAAAATCGGATCAGAATCGTGTTATTGTGTTAAAAGGGGCCCGTTTTTATAGGCATTTTAATTATTGGAATCACGGATGACGATGGTCTCAGAGGTTCTTAGTACCCGGGTGGCTTCTGCAAAAGGTTCACCTATAATGAATAGCTTGTAATTAGTTTTATTATTTGCTGGGCTCGACTTTTCCTAGTTNTCAGCATTTTCCAAAGAATTCTTCATTCTCAGCGTTTTCAATTTAATTTTTGTAATTAATTTTTAATCCTTTGTTCTGTGAATGATTTGCAAAATGTGTGCTTATAGCGAGGTTCTAAATAGGTGGATATGGGAAATATATGGATATTTTCCAGGGATGAAAATTTCGAACAAAATTCGGGTTTCAAAGTCGTGGCTGCCAGCAAAATCGGATCAGAATCGTGTTATTGTGTTAAAAGGGGCCCGTTTTTATAGGCATTTTAATTATTGGAATCACGGATGACGATGGTCTCAGAGGTTCTTAGTACCCGGGTGGCTTCTGCAAAAGGTTCACCTATAATGAATAGCTTGTAATTAGTTTTATTATTTGCTGGGCTCGACTTTTCCTAGTTGCAGGAAGTCACAATTAAATATTCACCGCTGCGGGTGCCATAAACTATCAAATCCGTTTTTTTGTTTCATTCCATACGCACAATGCGCTTCCATATTTTGAGGCAGATGTACGCAAATTTTCAACACATTGCATGTCAAGTCCCACTCCTCAATAGATATTAAACTCGTGTTGAATTGATTCTTATTTGAATTGTGAACTTGGCTGTTCACATTCCGTTTTATCTTTATTTCCCTCCATGCTAATTTTGACAACTATCACAAAACCAAAATAAATATAATTGTGTTTGAGCTGTAACGGCGACTGGTTAACACGACTGGCAAAAAATATCGGAAGGTAAAGATTTTCATTTTGTTTGCCATATATATGTATGTAGGTTTCATCAGTGCACTTGCACAACATTCTGCACTGAAATCTTTGGAAAGATTCTGTTTCTGGAAAGTATAAAAAAAGAAGACTTTTCCTCAGAAATATCTTATTAGCAAATTTTTTTTAACGATATTAACTCTCTTGTGGAGTGCAATGGGATATAGTCGTTGCGCAGGGAATGCAGTTACAGTTGCACGGCTATACTAAATCCCGACTCTTGCGTCCTCGTTCGCGCACTCTGTGCAACGTGAGCAACATGTGCGGTAACCAATCCTATTGGAGCCTTGGGTCACGGCAGAAAGAGAGGAAGCTTCGGTGGGGCCACTCCGACTTATTCGGTTTAAGGGCTCACTGAAGTCTGCAGCGTCTGTTCACCAGTAGGTGCGGCTGCAAGCGGGTGTCTGCTTGGAGCAAGCGACTCGCTATATAAACGTGTATTTGGTTGCGAAACCACTCCCGTCCCAGTGAAGAAGCAAGGCAAAGCCTCGGATGGGATCCCCCCTTATGATGACGACCACGGCAAACGTTTAAAGGACTACGATTTGAGGGCATGCACCTGGAATGTCCGGACCCTTAATGGTGAAGAAGCCTCTGCCCGGCTGGTTGATGTCCTCGTAAGGACAAAAGCTGACATCACCGCCATCCAAGAAATGCGTTGGACGGGGCATGGCAAGCAATGTCTGGGGCCTTGCGACGTCTACAACAGCTGCCATTTAAAGGAGCGTAAATTCGGAGTTGGATTTGTGGTGGTAGAGAGACTCCGTCGCAGAGTACTGTCGTTCACCACGGTGGACGAGCGTCTAGCCACAATCCGCATCAAAGGTAGATTCTTCAACATCTCGCTCATCTCCGCCCATCTTTGGAACCACCGTCGGAAAATTCAGTCTCCACGACGAAACGTCCGACAACGGATTGAGGCTGATCGACTTCGCCGGGGCCCGAAAGAATATGGTAGTATGCAGTACTAGGTTCAAGCATAAAAAGATGCATCAAGCTACGTGGCTGTCCCCGGATCGAAAAACGAGAAACCAAATCGATCATGTTGCGATAGACGGAAGGCACGCTTCCAGTGTTTTAGACGTACGCACACTCCGAGGCCCAAACATCGACTCGGACCACTATCTTGTTGCAGCCAAGATACGCACCCGCCTCTGTGCAGCAAAAAATGTGCGCCCAAATATGCAAGGAAATCTTAACGTCGAAAAGCTGCAATCGCAACAGACAGCCAGCGCTTTCGCTACTCGACTCTCACAATTGCTCTCTTGCACTCTTCAACAAACCGACATATACGAGCAGTGGAACTACATTACCCGCTCACTAAGTACCGCCGCCGAAGAAGTAGTCGGATTTCAGCGAGCCCGAAAGAACAACTGGCACGATGAGGAGTGTCAGAAAGCTGCAGAGAAAAAAGATGCCGCCTACAGGGCCACGCTGCGATCGGGCGCAACGCGCGCTATGGGGGACCGCTATAGGGATATGAAGAGGGAAGCTAGACGTATTTGCCGCAATAAGAAGAGAGAGGCCGAAATACGTGAGTGCGAAGAGCTTGAAATGCTGGCCGACAGGAACAATGCCCGAAAATTTTACCAGAGAGTTAGGCGACTTACGGAAGGTTTCAAGACCAGGGCGTACTCCTGTAAGAACAACAATGGCGACCTAGTAACCGATGTCCAGAGCGTACTTAAGTTATGGAGGGAACACTTTTCCGCCGTACTAAATGGTAGCAGCACGGAAATTTGTGGAGAAGAAGAACCCGAGCCCGCAGTCGATGATGACGGAGTCGACGTTCACCACCTGGCTATGACGAGGTACGTATAGCAATAACGCGGCTGAAAAACAACAAAGCTGCTGGAGCTGACAGCTTCCAGTTGAGCTATTCAAGTACGGCGGCGAGGAATGATAAGGTGCATGCATCAACTCTTGTGCAGAATATGGTCAGATGAACGCATGCCCGACGACTGGAATTTAAGTGTGCTCTGCCCAATCCACAAGAAAGATGACCCCGCCATTCGCGCCATCTACCGCGGGATCAGCCTTCTAAGCATAGGTTACAAGGTTTTATCGAGCGTATTGTGTGAAAGACTGTAGCCCACCGTTAATGAACTGATTGGGCCTTATCAGTGTGTCCAGTGTTGCCAACTTTTGAGTTTCAAAAGGCACCAAAACTTGGAAAACAAAGCGTTTTACCACAGTAAAAGCACTAAATTTTTTTAAATCAAAGGATACTTTTTTTCATAACAGCTTATGGTATTTAACATGCTATGATGGCTCATGCTTACGAAGTAATGCCGAAGTACTGCTGGTATATCTCGAGAAAGGAAAATCGAATCGCAACAAAGGAAAAAGAATTTTAAAGCGGAAAAGTAATACTAAATTATACCCTAAGTAGAAATTAGCAAAAAAATTGTTGTTTTCACAATGTAACCTGAAATATCGGCAAACCGTGTTTTTGGCACTTTGAGGATGGATACCTCAAAATTCTGACGTGCTAGACCAATTCCGTGGCCAGATTTGGATCAGTACCAAATAATTAACAAGAGACGATGTGTTTTACTCAGGTGGTTAAAAAATTTAAAATTTGGCGAACTGTGTAATCAATCAATATATGTACAATTAGAAAAGGAAACAGAAATACTTAAATTACCTACGAAGGTCTGCAACTTGTGCTTTTTATAAATCATGGTTGCATTTTAGTGTTTAAATTTATTGATTCTTGTTAATTTAGTGCTGCCACAGCTTTAGATATTTCAAAATATTTCATTTGCATGAGAAATATGAGTTCAGAAAAAAAGCACTAAAAACGGCACTAGGCACTAAACCATATTTTTTTGCGTTCTAATTTCCAAAAACCACTAAATCTAGTGCTTAAAGCACCAAGTTGGCAACTATGAGTGTGGCTTTAGACCTGGAAAATCCACCATAGACCAGGTATTCACAATACGCCGAATCTTGGAAAAGACCCGCGAGAAAAGGATCGACACTCACCACCTATTTGTCGACTTTAAAGCCGCTTTTGACAGCACTAAAAGGAGTTGCCTATACGCCGCGATGTCTGAATTTGGTATCCCCTCAAAACTCATACGGCTGTCTAAAATGACGTTGAGCAATACCACCAGCTCCGTCAGAATTGGGAAAGACCTCTCCAAGCCGTTCTTCACCAAACGGGGTTTCAGACAGGGCGACCCCTTTCATGTGACTTCTTTAATCTGATGTTGGAGAAGATAATAAGAGCTGCAGAACTCAACCGCTCAGGAACAATCTACTACAAGAGCGTGCAATTGCTGGCTTATGCCGATGACATGTTGTTGTTGTTGTTGTTGTAGCGGCACTACTAAGCCCCGCTTTTTTCAGGTCTATGTTCAATCATTTTCGTCAAGCTCAACTAACGGGAGGCCCAGGAAACCTGCTATTTCAATGGGTTCGGACCTGAGGGCGAGGGGTGTTAGCTGAGTCGGATTGAGCTGGCATGTAAAGAGGTGGTTGGTGTCGTGACGGGATTCTCCACATGCCGGGCACTCATTGGGGATATTGGGGACAGGTAGCTGTTGAGGCGGCTACAGTATCTAGACCATAATTGAGCTAGGGTAAGGCGGGTCTCTCTTGGCAATTTCAGCTCCGGCTCTCCTACAGGTGGTGATTGGGCTCCTATTACGGATTCATAGGTCGAGAGTCGAGGTAGGTGGTGACTGATTCTCTATGGATGTCGTTAATGGCTCGTCTGTATGTCGTCGGATCCAGTGGTTGGTCTACGTATTGTTGGACTGCCGGCCGGCCAATTGCCTTGTATGTTGCCAGCAACGTTTCTTTGTCTTTGCCCCAAGTGCTGCCGGCGAGCGACTTGAGGACCTTGTTGCGGCTCTGTACTTTATTGACAACTGCGGTTGTGTGCGTGGAGTAGGATAGCAGGCTATCGAAGGTGACCCCTAAAATTGTCGGGTTATTTACAGTCGGTATTGGTGTGCCATCGACGTGTATACCTAATTCTAGCCTGACCTCCTTCGTCCAGGTGGTGAAGAGGGTCGCCGTTGATTTCGTTGGGGAGAGTGTTAGGCTCCTTGCAGTGAAGAAGCGAGAAAGGCTGGAGGGATAGTCGTTTACTTTTGAGCAGAGGTCATCAATTCCATTCCCGGACGCCAAAATCGAGAAATCGTCAGCGTATGAGATCAGGGAAACTCCTTCAGGTGGTTGAGGAAGCTTCGATATATAGAAGTTAAATAGTAGGGGGAGAGAACACCACCTTGTGGAACCCCTTGTTTAATCCTTCTTGGTTTCGAGGTTTGATCTCGGAAGATTACTGACGACTGTCGTCCACTCATATAATTCGCCGACCATCGCTTCAGTCCCTGTGGGAGTGAGCAGGCCTCGATGTCTTCTAGTAGCGTGGAATGGCAGACGGTGTCAAACGCCTTTGACAAGACCAGCGCTACTAGGACCGTTCTCTCACAGGGGCGGTTTCGATTTAGGCCACGAGTTATTTGGGTGTTTATGGCGTTAAGTGCTGTTGTTGTGCTGTGCACTTTACGAAATCCGTGCTGGTGCTTCGCTGGGGTCAGGTGGCAGGTGAAGTATGGGAGTAGTAAGGCCTCAAGTGTCTTCGCGACCGGGGAAAGGAGCGTTATCGGGCGATGAGAGTCTCCTTTGTTGGCGGGCTTCCCCGGTTTCAGCAGTGGGACCACTCTCCCTGATTCCCACACATCAGGAATCATGAGAGTGGCCATAGACAGGTTGAGGACCTCCGTTAGGTAAGCTACTACCTTAGGCCCTAAATGTTTTAGCATCAGCATACAGATTCCTTCAGGTCCAATGGCTTTGGAGGCTTTCGCCTTCCCGATGGCCCCCTTAACTTCACAGCTGGTGAAAACAAGTGGTGCACTGTGTTTTGGCAGCTTGTGCAGCCTCCTGGTCACTCGATGTTTTACGTCTACCGAAGGATGCAGTGTGAATTACCTACTAAAGTAGGCTGCGCATTTCTTCGGGTCCGACGAAGCGCGACCTTCGAGAGAGAGAGAGAGACAAGGACTTCACGGTTGACCACAGCTTACTCACAGGCCTTCAAGTGCTCCTCCTACTTTTTCCTCTTATGCTGATTTACCAGTTGCCGAATCTCCAAATTAAGGTCCCTCAGACGAGGGTCCCCGGGGTCGACCTCACGCTCATTTGCTAGTACAGCTGCTTCGGCCGGGAAATTTGGGCGGACTTCCGCGAAACATCCGGCAGGGGTGAAGCGAGCCGCTGCGACAATGACTACCCTGCGGAAATGCCGTTCGCCAGTATGTATGTTTGTGGGTGTGGGAAGGGCGGCGAAGCTGCTCTCGGTAACTTCCGCGAAGCCGGCCCAATCAGCTTTGTTAAAGTTGATGTAGGTTCGGTGGTCCGCGGGAGCAAAGTCGGTGGGCTTATTGATCGAGATGATTATGGTTAGGTGGTCTGATGCTAGTGTTAGCATAGGTCGCCATGATATGCTATTGATCAAACCAGCGCTAGCAATTGTGAGGTCTGGCGAGCTGCTGCAGCTACCCATAATCCTGGTGGGGGAGTCGTCGTTCATAGTGCATAATGTCGAATCGTCTATCTGCTCCGCCAAAAGATTTCCCCTACGATCATTGGCCAGACTTGCGTGCCACCTCTGAGTAGCGCACCTAAGTCAGGGTGATATCCTGCCGGGCAGCAGG
>NW_016168073.1:0-2970 GCF_001687245.7 Rhagoletis zephyria | reverse complement strand
ATGCAAGGAAATCTTAACGTCGAAAAGCTGCAATCGCAACAGACAGCCAGCGCTTTCGCTACTCGACTCTCACACTTGCTCTCTTGCACTCTTCAACAAACCGACATATACGAGCAGTGGAACTACATTACCCGCTCACTAAGTACCGCCGCCGAAGAAGTAGTCGGATTTCAGCGAGCCCGAAAGAACAACTGGCACGATGAGGAGTGTCAGAAAGCTGCAGAGAAAAAAGATGCCGCCTACAGGGCCACGCTGCGATCGGGCGCAACGCGCGCTATGGGGGACCGCTATAGGGATATGAAGAGGGAAGCTAGACGTATTTGCCGCAATAAGAAGAGAGAGGCCGAAATACGTGAGTGCGAAGAGCTTGAAATGCTGGCCGACAGGAACAATGCCCGAAAATTTTACCAGAGAGTTAGGCGACTTACGGAAGGTTTCAAGACCAGGGCGTACTCCTGTAAGAACAACAATGGCGACCTAGTAACCGATGTCCAGAGCGTACTTAAGTTATGGAGGGAACACTTTTCCGCCGTACTAAATGGTAGCAGCACGGAAATTTGTGGAGAAGAAGAACCCGAGCCCGCAGTCGATGATGACGGAGTCGACGTTCACCACCTGGCTATGACGAGGTACGTATAGCAATAACGCGGCTGAAAAACAACAAAGCTGCTGGAGCTGACAGCTTCCAGTTGAGCTATTCAAGTACGGCGGCGAGGAATGATAAGGTGCATGCATCAACTCTTGTGCAGAATATGGTCAGATGAACGCATGCCCGACGACTGGAATTTAAGTGTGCTCTGCCCAATCCACAAGAAAGATGACCCCGCCATTCGCGCCATCTACCGCGGGATCAGCCTTCTAAGCATAGGTTACAAGGTTTTATCGAGCGTATTGTGTGAAAGACTGTAGCCCACCGTTAATGAACTGATTGGGCCTTATCAGTGTGTCCAGTGTTGCCAACTTTTGAGTTTCAAAAGGCACCAAAACTTGGAAAACAAAGCGTTTTACCACAGTAAAAGCACTAAATTTTTTTAAATCAAAGGATACTTTTTTTCATAACAGCTTATGGTATTTAACATGCTATGATGGCTCATGCTTACGAAATAATACCGAAGTACTGCTGGTATATCTCGAGAAAGGAAAATCGAATCGCAACAAAGGAAAAAGAATTTTAAAGCGGAAAAGTAATACTAAATTATACCCTAAGTAGAAATTAGCAAAAAAATTGTTGTTTTCACAATGTAACCTGAAATATCGGCAAACCGTGTTTTTGGCACTTTGAGGATGGATACCTCAAAATTCTGACGTGCTAGACCAATTCCGTGGCCAGATTTGGATCAGTACCAAATAATTAACAAGAGACGATGTGTTTTACTCAGGTGGTTAAAAAATTTAAAATTTGGCGAACTGTGTAATCAATCAATATATGTACAATTAGAAAATGAAACAGAAATACTTAAATTACCTACGAAGGTTTGCAACTTGTGCTTTTTATAAATCATGGTTGCATTTTAGTGTTTAAATTTATTGATTCTTGTTAATTTAGTGCTGCCACAGCTTTAGATATTTCAAAATATTTCATTTGCATGAGAAATATGAGTTCAGAAAAAAAGCACTAAAAACGGCACTAGGCACTAAACCATATTTTTTTGCGTTCTAATTTCCAAAAACCACTAAATCTAGTGCTTAAAGCACCAAGTTGGCAACTATGAGTGTGGCTTTAGACCTGGAAAATCCACCATAGACCAGGTATTCACAATACGCCGAATCTTGGAAAAGACCCGCGAGAAAAGGATCGACACTCACCACCTATTTGTCGACTTTAAAGCCGCTTTTGACAGCACTAAAAGGAGTTGCCTATACGCCGCGATGTCTGAATTTGGTATCCCCTCAAAACTCATACGGCTGTCTAAAATTACGTTGAGCAATACCACCAGCTCCGTCAGAATTGGGAAAGACCTCTCCAAGCCGTTCTTCACCAAACGGGGTTTCAGACAGGGCGACTCCCTTTCATGTGACTTCTTTAATCTGATGTTGGAGAAGATAATAAGAGCTGCAGAACTCAACCGCTCAGGAACAATCTACTACAAGAGCGTGCAATTGCTGGCTTATGCCGATGACATGTTGTTGTTGTTGTTGTTGTAGCGGCACTACTAAGCCCCGCTTTTTTCAGGTCTATGTTCAATCATTTTCGTCAAGCTCAACTAACGGGAGGCCCAGGAAACCTGCTATTTCAATGGGTTCGGACCTGAGGGCGAGGGGTGTTAGCTGAGTCGGATTGAGCTGGCATGTAAAGAGGTGGTTGGTGTCGTGACGGGATTCTCCACATGCCGGGCACTCATTGGGGATATTGGGGACAGGTAGCTGTTGAGGCGGCTACAGTATCTAGACCATAATTGAGCTAGGGTAAGGCGGGTCTCTCTTGGCAATTTCAGCTCCGGCTCTCCTACAGGTGGTGATTGGGCTCCTATTACGGATTCATAGGTCGAGAGTCGAGGTAGGTGGTGACTGATTCTCTATGGATGTCGTTAATGGCTCGTCTGTATGTCGTCGGATCCAGTGGTTGGTCTACGTATTGTTGGACTGCCGGCCGGCCAATTGCCTTGTATGTTGCCAGCAACGTTTCTTTGTCTTTGCCCCAAGTGCTGCCGGCGAGCGACTTGAGGACCTTGTTGCGGCTCTGTACTTTATTGACAACTGCGGTTGTGTGCGTGGAGTAGGATAGCAGGCTATCGAAGGTGACCCCTAAAATTGTCGGGTTATTTACAGTCGGTATTGGTGTGCCATCGACGTGTATACCTAATTCTAGCCTGACCTCCTTCGTCCAGGTGGTGAAGAGGGTCGCCGTTGATTTCGTTGGGGAGAGTGTTAGGCTCCTTGCNTAGCAGGCTATCGAAGGTGACCCCTAAAATTGTCGGGTTATTTACAGTCGGTATTGGTGTGCCATCGACGTGTATACCTAATTCTAGC
>NW_016168072.1:16432-20038 GCF_001687245.7 Rhagoletis zephyria | reverse complement strand
CCCGTCTTATTCGCAGAAAAAAAGTTGAAATTTGTAGACCAGTGTAAGTCGCCATTCAGCTGCTTCTCGTAAAATGATTAGCCGTCTTTGAAAAAATGTAATACACGCCCCGTTGTCAGAAGAAGCGCCGAAACAGTGTAAAGACTTTAAAGAGTACTAGGGGCGCCAGTTATTGTGGAAATCCCACCGTTTTTTTGCTTAGGTTTTTAAGACCCTTGAAGAGGTTTTCTAACTTAGCACGACGTTCAACTTGCAAAGTACAAAATTATTTACCGGAAAATCTCCTGCTTTGGAACTAAGACATGACTACAATTTTTTATATCTTCAAAGGTCTTTGGCAGGACTTGGAATTGACCCGATACATTCCTGTTTGTCAATAAATTTCGATAATTTATGCATATCGATAATTCAATGAATTTGAAAAACACTAAAACAAAAACTATTTCGATAATTTTCGATAACTGTGCGTTTCGAGTGCTCGATACAATGTATATATCTCAATACAAAGCGATAACTCGATAATATTTGGATACCTCCATAAATTTCGATAACTCGGTTAATTTTGATAGCCCCACATTTTTCGATAGCTATTGAAAAATTTCGATTCATCATTATACTGTCGTAATATGGTAAAATACGATAAGCAGTGATAACTCGATAAACGTGTATAACTATGAAAATTCGGTAGCTCGATATAGTTGAAAATTCCAAAAAGTTCGATTCGATAAATCGACAAATTTTACTAAATCAATAAATATCGATAACGCAATAAGTTCAAAGGACTCGATGCATTATGATAATAAAATTCAATAAATAGCGACAACTTGATAAATTTCGTTTGATTGACAAATTTCGATAATCCCATAAATTTTTGTAGCTCGACAACCATCCGCAAATTTCGATAACAAATTTTGTGCGTTTTATAAATTTCGACGACTCAATAAACATTGATCAATTTTAATAATTCGATACTGTACGATAACTCAGTAAACATGGATAATTTGATAAATTACGATAACTATAAACTTCGATTAATCGATAAATTTAGGCAACTTGATAACTTTCGATAACTAAATTTTTTATGACTGAATTTATTTCGATTCCAATCGAAAAATTTCTTATGCATTTCTCATTTTTCATTTTTGCCTTTACCATATTTCCCTCACCTTTTTGTCTTAATCTTTTATAACATTTATTTCTTCATTCATTCTTTATCTGTATTACAAAGTTGCAATTCAAACAAGAAGTACAACAAAATGCGAAAACAACTCAAATTGAACAGGTTGCAACAAAAACTATACACAAATATGGAAAATTTTAAACAACGCAATTTTTGTAAGCAATTTTCAACCAATTTTGAAACCATGAAAACTCCTCTTCAGAGTTACCAGAAGGGGTGGTAGCTACGATGCGAGGTTTCTTAACGTGTTTTTCTTATAAGAATTAAGTTATTTTACGTTGGTTTCCTCACTATTTGTCTTCTGCATATTTCAAAACGGTTCTCTTTTTTATAAAGCAATGGCATTTCTGGCTATTATATTTCAGGACGAATGGATAAGGCTTGAGTCAAGAGCTTCAGTGAGCAAATCCAATTTTCGGCAGCCAATGTCAGTTACGCGGTTTTGTACTTTAAACGACGATGTATATCTTCCTTTTTTTTTGTTGAATCTTTTTATGTAGTGTTAGTTGGTTTAGTTATAAGAAGATCTGAAGAATGATATGAAAGCTTCGAATATATGAAGAACAGTTAAACTTGTATTCTCCAGCATTTTGCTTTGAATTAATGAAACCTTCATATAAGGACATTAGTTATGATAAAAATTAAAAATTTTACTAAACCCAGTCGATATTGTTTGAAAGCACTTAGGGCAAGCTCATCATTGCACCATATAAAAAACGCTTGTCTATTGAAATACTTATTTATATGTACATACATGTACTCGTGGCTGTCAGTGAAAGTTTAAGTACACTTGTAAGTATGTAGGTATTTACTTGTTTAAGGACACACCACAACTTTCACGCAAAACGAGGCTAATGCACAAATAGCCTGTGTCAATGAAATTAATTAAGAAAGTTAACGTTATTAGGTTAAAAAGCCAACGTGGTTTGTTGTAATGATGTTGATGAGAGGGAAAGATGATGAAAAATGAGGATGTACTTCACGCCACGCCACGCCACGCCACGCCACGCCACAACACAAAAGCACACCGCAAACGATGCCAACTGCAACTACCTACATACATACATACATACATACATACATACATACATACATATAAACATAAACTACAGCAAAACAAGCAACACCTGCGTAGGATGATAAATAACTGTGAAGCCAGGTGGGCTCTGTCAGGCTGGGTTCGAGTTGAGTAGATAATTAGGTAAAGATGGCATAGAAATGTATGTGCGTATATATACATATATATGCATATGATGGTATGTATGTGTTTATGTGCTTAGTGTGGGAGTTTGCGGCTAATTACGTACAATACGCGGTAGTAGGCGCTGCTGATAAATCAACGCTTAGGGCGACACGTATGGCAATGCCTTGTGCTAAGGCTATCAATGGCGCCTTAAATGCACGCTCTAATTCAAGGCATAGTTAGGCTTCTTAGCCAGCATACAGCCTTATGTACATACAGGCTTAGATAAAATTCTTCGTCACACCACCGTTTACGCTGTAATCGTAGAGATTTACTTAAGTAGCTCAAGTGCCCATATTTGGCTTGGCTGACTCTAGTTGAATTACAGTGCAAGTTGAAGCGGGGCTAGTCAGCTATAGAGTAGTATACTTGAGTGTAAGTCAGCAATTTATATGTAGATATGTATTTATAAATCTGAGCGCAGAACTATATATTTTCTGCAGCTGTATTTTTGATTCACATATCTGGAAACTATATGTATGTACGTAGTTTTGCTACTTTGTTTCTTATAAAACTATATAGTTGCAAGAGGAAAGAGGCAATACCCTCACGCACGTGTATGTGTGAGCTCTATTAATTTTTATTCAAGCAGCAAGCGAGCGAGGCCAACTATTTATGCACATAGTGACTAACGGCTTGCAGACGCACGTTTAGTTCACATCACCTCGTTGAATGGAATTTTGTTCGGCAGTTCGGTAGTGTATAAATACATATGTATGTATGTATGTATGTATATATGTGTACACGCATGCCTGTGGTTATGTGCAAGTGTGCGTATGACGCCCACTGAATACGCCTACTAATTACGTTTATAAATATTTAGTGTGTAAATTTAATTGTGTGCGTGAGTTGGAGAATGTAGAAAATTACTACGAGCCGTCATGCATACTTTCTTCGTGTTTACTACAAATCAACAACAAAAACACTCAGAACACTTAACACATTAACAATGACAACAATGGTGGAGAAATAATGCTATGCACTAAGTATGTACACAAATGTGTACGTAGTGAGAAAAATAATAGTTTTATAAAGGAACGTAGAAGGCATGAAAAGGCACAGTGTAACGGAAAGATTAAAAAAAAGGAACAGTCCAGCGCCTTCGTCTTGGCCTGCAGGCTGTATCGGAGATACAGCCGCTAAATTTAAACGTAGAATACGTGGTATGGTTAAGAGCATATCC